>NW_028188558.1:422500-492500 GCF_057381915.1 Diplotaxodon limnothrissa | reverse complement strand
ACCTGTCTTATTTGCACAGAGAAAGTTGCGCTGCACAAGGAATACAATTTGAAACGTCATTACACAACTAGACATGCTGAGCTGGATGCAAAATACCAGGGAGACGAGAGAGCGAACCGGGTTGCCAGTCTTAAAACAGATCTACTGAGGCAGCAAGATTTCTCCAAGAAAGCAACCAAAGAGAATAATGCAGCAGTCGGAGCCACGTGGTTAGTGAGATGATTGCTAAAGCAGGGAAGCCATTCACAGAAGGTGCATTTGTCTAAAAGTGCATATTGCAGGCTGCAAATATAGTCTGTCCGGGAAAGAAAGGTCAGTTTAGCAACATCAGCCTTTCTGCCAACACCGCAGCAGATCGCATTTCTGACCTGTCAAGTGACATTTATGACCAACTGTGTGAGAAAGCCAAATGTTTCAGTGTATACTCAGTCGCTCTTGATGAGACCACAGACATCACCGACACTGCCCAGCTCCCAATGTATGTCCGTGGTGTTGATGACAGTTTTGAAGTGATGGAGGAGCTGCTCACAGTAATTCCAATGCATGGCCAGACCACCGCTCAGCAGATATTTACAAGCTGTGTGATGCCATTGAGAATGTTGGTTTGCCATGGAAGAGGTTTGTTGGAATAACAACAGATGGAGCGCCATCAATGACAGGGAGGAAACATGGACTGGTGGCACAAAACAAACTGGAAGAGGAAGGCGTGGAGGAGGCCATTGCTCTGCACTGCATCATCCATCAGCAGGTCCTTTGCAGCAAATGCCTGAAGTTTGACAATGTGATGTCTATTGTTGTGAAATGCATCAACCAAATCAGATCCAGGGGCTTAAAGCACCGAAGGTTCTGTGCTTTTTTAGAGGAAATGGAGTCAGAATATGGGGATGTGCTCGACTTCACTGAGGTACGTTGGCTCAGCAGGGGAAATGTATTAAAGAGACTTTTTGAGTTGAGAGCAGAAGTGAAGCCTTCAGAATCAGAATCAGAAACTTTATTGTCATTGTCATGAGAACAACGAAATTAAGAATGGTCCCCGATCATTGCATCATCCCTAGCAATATCAAAATATAAATAAAACAATAAAATTCAATAAATAAAATGGAGAAGGATGGAGTTAGTGTTCCTGTGCTAACTGATCCCAAATGGCTCATGGACTCAGCTTTTCTTGTTGATATGACACATGAGCTTAATGTACTGAACAAGACGTTACAAGGCCAGGGGCAACTTGTCAGTGCTGCCTATGACAACGTGAGAGCATTCTCCACAAAACTGGCGCTCTGGAAAGCTCAGCTCTCTCAGACAAACCTTTGCCATTTCCCAGCATGCAAGGCACTCGTGGATGCAGGCACACCATTCAGTGCTGACGAGTATGTTGATGTCATTTTGAGGCTACAGGAGGAATTTGATCACAGATTTGCTGACTTCAAGACACACAGAGCCACCTTTCACATTTTTGCGGACCCCGTCTCCTTTGATGTGCAAGATGCCCCTTCTGTGCTTCAAATGCAGCTCATTGAGCTGCAGTGCAACTCTGAACTCAAAGCAAAGTTCAGGGAGGTGAGTGGAAAAGCAGACAAGCTTGGACAATTTTTGAGAGAATTGAGCCCTAGTTTCCCTCGGCTTTCCCGAATGTTCAAGCGGACCATGTGCCTTTTTGGTAGCACATACTTGTGCCAAAAGCTCTTCTCCACTTTGAACTTCAATAAGTCCAAGTACAGGTCCAGACTTACGGATGATCATCTTCAAGACATACTGAGGGTCGCAACTGCTTCCTTCCTCCCTTTTTTAACCATGCCTTTATTGTGGAAAACCTTTCCTTATAACAATATGAGCAGCTAATGCTAATTTGAGGTGAATTAGCATTATATTAGTGAGGAGTTAATGTTAAGTAGGCTACCATTAGCAGCTAAAGCTAATTTGAGGTGAATAAGCATTAGTAGCTTATGCTAATACCCTTTTCTCTTGTGTTATAATGATGTGAGACGTTAATGCTAAATAGGCTTCCATGAGTGACTCCTTTCCCTTGCATTATAAAGATGTGAAGAGTTTATGCTAAGTAAGCTGCCATTAGCAGCTAATGCTAATACTGTTTTCCCTTTCTTTATACAACTTGAGCAGCTATTGCTAAGTAGGCCACTTTTCTCTGCTAAGGATTTGTGTGACCATGATGGAAACTCTGATAAGCTAATGCTGCTAAGCTAATGCTGTTTATGGGCCCTGTTAGAATCAATATTTCATTCTCATTCTGTTGTTTGAGAACAATAACAGAAAAATGTGCACTTCAGAACAAATTTATTGTGAATTCAGCTGTGAATGTACAGTTTGTCATTATTTAAGCTTCCATTTCCAAATGTTAGCTGACACTTTATTAGGTACACTGGCATCTATATCAGGTACACCTGTGACCTAAATGTTCCTGCAAACAGACTCCTTGGAGACCCCCTACATAAATATCCATGAACTATCCAGCTAGACTAGTGTGTCTGTCCCTGAAAATATTCTTGCATGTGTGATTGTTCATGTGTCATCTGCAGGAAACAAACAGGAAGTGAGTGAAAGACACAGGAAATGTTTCCAGCTCTTCCTCCTCTATCAGATTTTCTCTCCATACCTGAGAGTGTCCAGTCTCCAGCCTGGATCCTTCAGTCCAGCCGAGAGCAGCTTCATTCCTGAGTCACCTGGATGATTGTAGCTCAGGTCCAGCTCTCTCAGATGGGAGGGGTTGGAGCTCAGAGCTGAGGCCAGAGAAGTACAGCCTTCCTCTGTCATCAGACAGCCTGACAGACTGCAGACACACAAAACAACAATCTATCTGTCAACAGTTGTTTTCTCTTTGTCACAATAACATCTATCCATCCATTGTAACTTTATTTATAAGTGACAATACCCAACAGACAACAACAGTCATCTGAAGCTGTTTAACAGTGTAAGGTAAGAGCCTCCACTGTGAGCAGCACTTGGTGATGGTGGGAAGAAGAACTCCCTTTGACACAAAGATCCTCCCAGTGAAAACAGGCTCCAGGAGGAGCATCTACCATGACTGGTTGCAGGGTGAGGGGAAAGAGAAGAGATGAGCTCAGAGAGACAAGAACAAAACAGAGAGACAAAAGTTAAGGACATGCAGTAGTGACATATAAAAGCATCAGGAGTGAAAAGAGGGGAGAAGAAAGCAGAGCATCATGGGAAGTCCACCAACAGCCTGAGCCTATAGCAGCATAACTAAGGGATGGTTCAGGGTCACCTGATCCAGCTCTAACTATAAGTTTTATCAAAAAGGAAAGTTTGAAGCTGATCTTCAAAGTAGAGAGGGTGTCTGTCTCCTGAACTCAAACTGGGAGCTGCTGCCACACCCAGTCCAACATAGCCAGGCTTTCTTTGCTGCTTTGACAAAACCTCAAATCCCAGTCAGAGATGATGAGCATCATCACAGTGATGATCATTTCTCTGTAACCCAGGCTTTCTGCTTCAGGATCTGTGCACGCTCACAGAACAAGGAGACCTTTAAACATCATTTCACTAAATGGATGGACTGAGCTCAGCCTACAGATGAACTGGTGCCAGAGATCATAAAGAACATCAAACAGTCAAATTCAACACTTTTAATGGAAATATGAGATTAATGCTGCAGACAATCATGAACCTGCTGAATTCATGAACATCAAGAATGCAGCGAGTGGTAAAATAAAGATTTGACCTCAGTGTGCTCAGTGTTCCTGTCTATTCCTAACATATTCCTAACATGATAGCTGCACTTTAGAGCTCTAAAACTGGAACTGACACATGTTTAAACTCTACATGTTACTCAGTACATTCAGTTCTGACACTCGCCCACAGTCCAACAAAGGAAACATGGAGATCACATCAGTTTGTCACCAAAGTCTAATTATTAGGGCAACTTAACCTGTTATTATCTCGTTAACTCCATCCATCCATCCATCCATCTTCATCCGCTTATCCGAGGTCGGGTCGCGGGGGTAGCAGCCTAAGCAAAGAGGTCCAGACCTCCCTCTCCCCAGCCACCTCCTCCAGCTTGTCCGGGGGAATACCAAGGCGTTCCCAGGCCAGCCGAGAGATATAATCTCTCCAGCGTGTCCTGGGTCTGCCCCGGGGCCTCCTCCCGGTGGGACATGCCTGGAACACCTCGCCCAGGAGGCGCCCAGGGGGCATCCTTGCCAGATGCCCGAACCACCTCAGCTGGCTCCTTTCGATGTGGAGCAGCAGCTGCTCTACTCTAAGCCCCTCCCGGATGGCCGAACTTCTCACCCTATCTCTAAGGGAGAGGCCAGCCACCCTTCGGAGGAAGCTCATTTTCGCCGCTTGTATCCGCGATCTCGTTCTTTCGGTCACTACCCACAGCTCGTGGCCATAGGTGAGGGTAGGGACGTAGATCGACCGGTAAATTGAGAGCTTCGCTTTTACACTCAGCTCCCTCTTCACCACGACTGACCGGTGCAGCGTCCGCATTACTGCAGCCGCAGCCCCAATCCGTCTGTCGATCTCCAGCTCCCTTCTCCCATCACTCGCGAACAAGACCCCGAGATACTTGAACTCCTCCACTTGGGGCAGGAACTCATCCCCGACCCGGAGTGGGCACTCCACCCTTTTCCGGCTGAGAACCATGGCCTCAGATTTGGAGGTGCTGATCCTCATTCCCGCTGCGTTACACTCGGCTGCGAACCGCTCCAGTGCGAGCTGGAGGCCCTCACCCGATGAAGCCAACAGAACCACATCATCCGCAAAAATCAGAGATGAGATTCTGAGGCCACCAAAGCGAAAGCCCTCCGCCACTTGGCTGCGCCTAGAAATCCTGTCCATAAAAATTATGAACAGAACCGGAGACAAAGGGCAGCCCTGGCGGAGCCCATCACCCACCGGGAACGAGTCCGACTTATTGCCGGCAATGCGAACCAAGCTCTTGGAACGGTTGTATAGGGATTGAATGGCCCGTAGCAATGGGCCAGACACCCCATACTCGCGCAACACCTCCCACAGGACGCCCCGAGGGACACGGTCGAATGCCTTCTCCAGGTCCACAAAACACATGTAGACTGGTTGGGCAAACTCCCATGCACCCTCAAGTATCCTCGAGAGGACAAAGAGCTGGTCCAGTGTTCCGCGACCAGGACGAAAACCGCATTGTTCCTCCTGTATCCGAGGTTCGACTAGCGGACGAACCCTCCTCTCCAGCACCCTGGCATAGACTTTCCCGGGGAGGCTGAGGAGTGTGATCCCCCTGTAGTTGGAACACACCCTCCGGTCCCCCTTCTTGAAGATGGGGACCACCACCCCGGTCTGCCAGTCCACAGGTACTGCCCCTGATCTCCACGCAACATTGCAGAGACGTGTCAACCAAGACAGCCCTACAACGTCCAGAGCCTTCAGGAACTCGGGGCGGACCTCATCGACACCAGGGGCTCTGCCACCAAGGAGTTGTTTAACTGCCTCAGTGACCTCGCCCCCGGAAATTGGTGGGTCACACCCCTCATCCCCAGACTCTGCTTCCTCCCCGGAAGACGTGTCAGTGGGATTAAGGAGGTCCTCGAAGTATTCCTTCCACCGCCCGACAATTTTCTCAGTCGACGTCAACAGCGCTCCGCCAGCACTATACACAGTGCAGGTAGAGCACCGCTTTCCCCTCCTGAGACGCCTGACGGTTTGCCAGAATCTCTTCGAGGCAGTCCGAAAGTCTTTTTCCATGGCCTCTCCGAACTCCTCCCACACCCGAGTTTTTGCTTCAGCCACTGCCCGAGCCGCATTCCGCTTGGCCTGTCGATACCTGTCGGCTGCCTCCGGAGTCCCACAGGCTAACCAAGCCCGATAGGCCTCCTTCTTCAGCCTGGTGGCTCCCTTCACCTCTGGTGTCCACCATTTGGTTCGGGGATTACCACCACGGCAGGCACCAACCACCTTGCGGCCGCAGCTCAATGCAGCAGCTTCGGCAATGGAGACGCTGAACATGGTCCATTCGGACTCAATGTCCCCAGTCTCCCTCGGAATGCTGTTGAAGCTCTGCCGGAGGTGTGCGTTGAAGGTCTCGCGGACTGGGGCCTCTGCTAGACGTTCCCAGCACACCCTCACTACGCGTTTAGGTGCACCAGGTCTGTCCAGCGTCCTCCCCCGCCACCTGATCCAACTCACCACCAGGTGGTGATCAGTTGACAGCTCAGCCCCTCTCTTTACCCGAGTGTCCAGAACATATGGTCGCAGGTCTGGTGATACGATTACAAAATCGATCATCGACCTACGGCCTAGAGCATCCTGGTGCCACGTGCACTTATGGACACTCTTATGTTCGAACAGGGTGTTCGTTATGGCCAAACTGTGATTAGCACAGAAGTCCAATAACAAAGCACCGCTCGGGTTCAGATCAGGGAGGCCGTTCCTCCCAATCACGCCCCTCCAGGTCTCGCTGTCGTTACCCACGTGAGCATTGAAGTCTCCCAGCAGGACAACAGAGTCTCCAGGTGGAGCACCTTCCAGCACCCCCCCCAGGGACTCTAAGAAGGCTGGGTACTCCGAACTGCCACTCGGCGCATAAGCGCAGATGACAGTCAGGACCCGTTCCCCGACCCTAAGGCGCAGGGAACAAACCCTCTCGTCCACCGGGAAAAACCCCAACGTACCGGCAGCAAGCCGAGGGGATATAAGAATACCCACCCCAGCCCGCCGCCTCTCACCAGGGGCAACTCCAGACTGAGACAGAGTCCAGCCCCTCTCCAGGAGACTGGTTCCAGAGCCCAGACAATGCGTAGAGGTGAGCCCAACTATATCTAGCCGGTACCTCTCAACCTCACGCACCAACTCAGGCTCCTTCCCCACCAGAGAGGTGACATTCCATGTCCCTATTGCCAGTCTTGGCAGCCGGGGGTCGGTCCGCCAGGGCCTCCGCTCCTGGCCGCCACCCGGCTCACAATGCACCCGACCCCTATGGCGCCTCCTGCGGGTGGTGGGCCTGCGGGAGGATGGGCCCATGTCTCCTCTTCGGGCTGTGCCCGGCCGGGCCCCATGGACTAAGGCCCGGCCACCAGACGCTCGCCCTCGGGCACCCTCCCCGGGCCTGGCTCCAGGGCGGGGCCCCGGTAACCCTATCCCGGGCAGGGTAAACTGTTCCCTCGATATTCTTTTCATGGGGGTCTTCTGAATCGCTCTTTGTCTGGTCCCTCACCCAGGACCAGTTTGCCATGGGAGACCCTACCAGGGGGCAAAAGCCCCCAGACAACATAGCCCCTGGGATCCCTGGGACACACAAACCCCTCCACCACGATAAGGTAGCGATTCAAGGAGGAGTCTCGTTAACTCATTAATTGATTAACGTCAGTAATTATTTTAATCACAGTTTTTAAAATCATGATTATTGTGAAAGTGCTCACTGGCTCTGAATATAACAGCCATGGGTCACAGGAGGGATGTTGATCAGTGCTGGCTTGAAATGGGCGTCATTATGTGTCTCAGCCAATGGGAGCATTGAGGGTGGGCCTAATACTACTGCAGCGCTCACATGACCCAGGACAGAGAGAAAGGGGCGGGGACAGAAACATGGAGACAGGTACAGATCTTTGACATGTTCATTTTAAACTGTTCCAGGAGGCAGTGTTGATACAACTAAAGTTATCTGTTGTTGAAGAAGTCGGTCTGAGGAACGTTCTTAGGATCAACAAATGACGGCATGTATGAGCCTCAAGACGCAGCATCACAAGAAGAACACATGAGCTGTAGAAAAAGGAGAGACTACGAAAGCCACGGCGTTACAACATGAACATGCTTGATCAGAGTGTGAACAGGAGGAAGACTCAGCTGAGAACAGTGTGGTGGATACAGAGCAGAGCCCACCATCAGTACAGAGGCCTGTCCATTAGAGTGCTGCTCCAACATGCAGCACATGTACTTGGCCACAGCTGCAACATCTGTACCTGTGAAAGCTTCTTCTCTGTTGCTGCTCATATTGTGCAGAAGAAGAGAGTTTCTTTATCATCAGAAAATGTCAATGAGCTTGTGAGTCTTAGCAGCTGGCTCGGTGCAGAGGAGGAAGAACATGTCAGTCAGAGGAAGATAAATGCAGTTCATGTTGTCAACTCAACCTGGACTGTTGAAAGAGTTTTTCTTTGTCTGGTTTCTGACTGAGATTCTCCAAAGGAAATCCAGCACAAACACACACTTCACACACTCAAAGTCCTGCACAGTAAATGAGCTGATGAGCGTTTGTGCTGCTGCCTGATAACAGAACAATAGTTCTGCTGCTTCCTGTTCTGGAAACACACATTTATAAATGTTCACTTGCTGTTGATCAAAGGTATGTTGGTGGCTCTGGACGCTGAGGGAACTTTGTAAAAAACTAGATCAAATGTTAACGTCCTGGCAGAGGCAAAGAACTTTGATTTGATATTTGATTAGATTCATGTTTCAGCTCAGACTGACAGAAATATTTGAACTGCTGCTGTGTTAAAGGGAACACTGCTGTTAGAAAGCACCTGATCTGTTTCTGCACACTGAATGTTGCACTTCTCATACTGCAGTACTATTAAAATAAGTACACAATACACTACTTTTGAACTCATGACTGAATGTTGCTGTAACAAAGCCATTAATGTGATTCAAAGTGTTCATGGTTTCCCAGCACAACAAATGATTGCACAAGTGTGACTGATCCACTTTCTAATGTGTGTGTAGCCCACACTGTGTGTCACTGTGTCACAGGTGAGTCTGTGTGTCCAGGTTCTATGAGGACAACAGGATATAGTGACTGAGTCCAGCAGCTTAAAGTCTGACTCCATCCTCCATTTAAATAACTCACAGCAACAACTGAATAGCTTTGCCTTTGTGTAGCTGACACTTCATTTTAATGTCCTTCTATTCTGGTTCATCTGGTCTCAGTTTCTATAAGCACACAGGTTTCATCAGGACTCTATGACCTCAGTGATCTTTGCTGGGCCTTAATGCTCTGAACAAAGCTGCACATCACAAGACTAAATAGAAATGAATCAGTCTTTCATTCTCACTGCTGTTTGACTTCAGCTCTCAATGTCCCACCATAACCCATGGAAAGAATTACTGTCCATCCAGGCTGCTGAACATGAAGCTGAAGAAGGTGGAGTATTGTGAGGGCTGATGGAGATGATGATGAGGAATCCAGGAGCAGTGGGTGGATGGCAGCATCAGCATGAAGGATCAGTGTGAGAACACATCATCATCCACAAAGGAAACCAGTCTGAGTGTCTGACGCTCTTGTTAGAAAGACGCAGTCCCAGCAATTAGCTTGTCTGCTAGTTAGCTGAGAGCTAACTCACTTGTACATTGAATACCAAACTGTGTAAACCAGGGGTGTCAAACATATGGCCCGTGGGCCAAATCAAGCCCTTGACATAATTTCATATGTCAAATATTGATGAATTTTCAGGCTTGCTGATAATCAATGGGGGCACGGCTGAGGTTTTATTCTGATGAGCAAACCATGTGGCCAATCACTTTAAGAGACAGACTGGGATCATACCATTATGTGAAAGAGGACGGAAATGTCCCATAGACAGCAAGGGTAGTGGTAGAGACCAGTACACAGAGAAATGGGAGCTGTACTGAAATGCAAGCGTGTCAGGAAAGAGTGAAAAGGCAAAATGAGCAGCATCTGGCTGCATTTCAGTGATATTGGAGACCACAAAGCTGAGTGCAACATTTATACAGGAGATATACAGGAGACGCTGAGAGTAGAACTGATAAAATTAGGAGCTGGCTAAAGTGAGACCCATTTTTATTTCCACCCATTTTCCACTGTGGAGGACAAAAGGTTTCAAACTGGTCCAGGTCTTAAACCTCACGTGTTCTTCCTAATAGCAGTAAATGGATAGAAATAAGGCTTTTATGAAAACACTGAATAAAACTTGCTGCCTTTAAAAAGACTAAATGTACAGTTCAGTATTGAATACTACATAAAATAAACTATATATAAAGTGTGTCTGAATGGCAGAGATGCAGAACTATGTGCATGTAGCACAGAGCCACGGCTCAGTGTCTGAATGAGTCTCACAGACCTGAATGTGCTGTTGAAGCCATTTATAATTATAACGTAATTCTTTACTCGTTTGATCTGCTCCTTACCACAAGCCACCAGACGTAGAAGGTTTTGGACTTTTAACTATATTTTCTTACGTTTTACAACTTTTCTTACTGTTAAAAACCTCGTTATGGCCATTCATGCTGTACAAAGTAATTAGACATGTGTGGTATCTACAGAAACGTCAGAATCTCAGCTAAAAGGTCACAAAACCATCTCAACAACCACCAAACAGCTGAAACAGCAGGTGAACAGATCACACAAAAAAGATGTAAACACAAATCCCCCTGATCATCTGTTTTTTAAACATGAAGTGTAGTTTTGGACGTTCATTTACTGCTGGTTCAGTGAATTTTGGTTGGACAGTGATGAAACCTGCAGCCTCAGAATCTGTGAGAAGTCTGCTTTCAGCACGCAACAGCATTGTTGTGTTGTGTGGATCCACCTCTGCAAACTCATCACTGTTTCACCATCATGTTTCTACTTAGACAATAACAAAGGAAGCAGTTCCCAGGAACTACTTCCTGTCTTGTTAACATAAAAGTATGTTGCTCTTCAAAACACCTCCACTTCTCCTCTTATTAGAGGACTGCCTTATTATTAATCTGCTAATTCTGTCAGTTGATGAAAGAAAAATGCTTGATCTCACCTGAGAGTTTCCAGTGTACAGCGTGGACTCTTCAGTCCTTCAGACAGAAGCTTCACGCCTGAATCCTTCAGGTTAATGTTACTCAGGTCCAGCTGTCTCAGATTAGAGGTCTGAGAGCTGAGACCTGAGGCCAGAGCTTCACAGCTTCTCTCTGACAGGTCACAGTGACTCAGTCTGAAAAATAACAGATAAACAATTACAAATATAAAACACTTATGTTGAAGTGTAATGAGATACTATTATATTTAGCAATATTTCATCTTGTTTTGTCAGGAAACTGAGCACTGATGCAGAGCAACATGTGGAGAGAATCAGAGGAGAAGAAGTGAAGAGAGAACAGCAGTAAAACAACACTGAATTGTTCAGTGTGGTTTTGATATCAACAGAATGTGTCAAACTTCTTTATTTTGTATTTGTTTTAGTAGAATTGATGATTATCACTTACATAACAACCACAGGCCAGGTCTAAATTGCACTTTGGTGACAGTTACACCCAGAAATATTTCAGAAACGTGGACAATTTGTGCTGCATTGTATTCAGTATTGAACAAACTAAGTACCGATGACCACTTAATATTTTTGATATTTTATTTGAGTTGTTCCACCTGATCTGTGTTAACTAGAATAAACATTTAAAAGCTAAAGCTATGATCACATATGTACTTACAGAGCTTTGTTGGAGGCTTTGACCACTGGCAGCAGCCTCAGAAGAGCCTTTTTAAAGGCTCATGTTCTCACTTAGATCATTTATTTCTACTTACATTTCATTCTGGGAAAAATGGGGATTACTTTGAAAATGGGAACTATTTTCCCCAAAAATCAGCCCTGGATTAGTAAATCACTCCAACATGTTCTCAGGCAGAAGAAGCTGTCTTGTTATGAGGGAGAGAAGAAAAGCAGCTAAAATCAGGTGTAAAAGTAAAGCAGAGGATGAGCTGAATAAAGGACACTCAAGGCTGGCTTGGAAAGGAATGAAGTCCATGGTGGGGATGCAGAACAAGGAGCAAAGATGAATGTGATGCTGAATCAGCAGAAGACTTGGACTCATTTCATTCCCGCTTCTTTATTTTTATTGACATTTTAGAATCACTATACAATACCATCAACTTCAGCTATCTTTCAGTACATATATTTTTTTCTTTTTTTCTATATTTAAACAACTAAAATATCCATACAATAAGAATGAAAGAAGAAGAAAAGAAAAAGAAGCAAAACAGGAAACAACAAACAACATAAATAAAAAATACATAAGGAAAAAGAAAAAGGAAAGAAAAATAAATAAATAAATGTAGGGAGTGTGTTTTTGTTTCCATTAATGTAACTAATTTTACCTCTAGTCTTCTAGTAGTTAACAAAGTCAAAATGCAAAAGCAAAAACTGGCCTGCGTTTTCTAATGTAGTCCATCCATTTCTTCCATCGTGATACAAACAGCTCCCTCTTGTAGTTCACATCTGCTGTCATTTTCTCCATTCTGTAAATGTCCAGTGTGATGTTCATCCACGTGTTCATAGCTGGGCTCTCTGAAGAAAGCCATTTTTTTGTGATGGCTTTTTTGCCTGCTGCCAGTAAAATATTAAACAAGTATTTATCGTTCTTTGTCCATCCTTCTGGCATAAGTGCAAAACGTAGAGTTTTACTTTCCAAAGGTAAATATCTTCCAAATGTCTCTTGTATTGCTGCATGTATTCCCTTCCAATAAGTTTTAATAACATGACAGTCCCAGAAAATATGATAGTGATTTGCATTTGTATTTCCACAATTTCTCCAGCAAGCGGGAGGGTTACCTTCATAGTGAGATTTTTGGTGAGGTGTAATAAAATATCTTATCAGGCATTTCCACCCAAATTCCCGCCAGCTCTGTGAGCTGCTACATTTCCATTGATATGCCCATATTGTTGTCCATTCTTCCTCCTTTATCTCTATTCCTCCCTCCATTTCCCATTTTGTTTTGATATACAAGGTTGAGTGTAATTTCATATTTGTTAATCCTTTATAGAGGTCACCTATAATACCTCTATTTTTATTTGAACTGCCCTTTTAAATACGTCTAGCAGCTGTTTACTCAGTTCAGCCTTAGCTTTTATCGTTTTATTGACAAAATGCCTCATCTGTAGATATCTATAAAAATCCTGTGTTTCTAATGAATATTTATCTTTCATTTTATCAAAACTAATTAGTCTGCCTTCCTCCATTACCATACATAAAGCTGTTAATCCTTTATATGTCCAATCTTTGAATCTGGTGTCCAATTTATTTGGAGCAAAATGTGTGTCATATGCACACCACTTAAGAACTGCTATATCCTCTTCTAGTTTATATTCTTTTATTACTGTTTCCCAAATTTTAAAAGTCAACTTGATCCATGGATTTTCAATAGTTTTTATTAAATTTTGCAAGCTTCTGTCTGCTATAATAGCTTATATGGGGATGGAGGTCAGACTCTCCTCAATAACTTTCCATTGAGCGTCATATGAAGGATTACATCAGCATATCATAGGCCTTAATTGTGCTGCCCAATAATATTCCCTAAGAGAAGGTAAGCCCCACCCCCTTTTCCTTTGTTAAGTTGTAGGGTTTTAAATCTAATTCGGGGCCTTTTTCCTTGTCATATGTATCTTGACAAAATTTTATCCCATTCATTAAACTGTTTCTGGTTAATTTCTATTGGTAATGTTTGAAATAAATATAATAATTTAGGAAGAATATTAATTTTAATTGAGTCTATTCTCGAATATAAACTTAAATATGGAATTAGATTCCATCTCGCTATATGTTCCTTAATTTTTTTCTGTATTGGTAAATAATTTCGTTCTAATAGTTCTGTAAGATCCTTAGGTATTATGACTCCTAGATATTTAAAGTACTCTGTTTGCCATGCTAATTGATACTTATTTTTAATTTCTTCTGATGGAATATAGTTGTACTTAAGCAATTGTGTTTTACTCATATTAACCCTATATCCAGATAGTCGACCAAAGTATTCAAATGATTGCATTAATTTAGGTAAAGAGTTTGATGGTTGACCCAAAAATATTAAAATATCATCTGCATAGCAGGCTAATTTATGCTCCTTTTCATGGATATTAATACCTTCTACTTCTTTATTTTGTCTTATATATTGAGCCAATGGTTCCAGATATAACGCAAATAATAATGGTGAGCACGCACAGCCCTGCCTTGTTCCTCTTTGCAGCTTAATACTATTTGATAGGTAGCCATTAATTTTAATCCTTGCCGTAGGGTTATCGTAAAGTGCCTGTATTGTCTTAATTATACTTTCGTGAAAGCCAAATGTATGCAAGACTCGGTAAAGAAAGTTCCAATTAACTGAATCGAATGATTTTTCTGCATCGATACTGATTACCATTGCTTCTATTTTATTCTTTTGAATATGATTAATAATTTGTAATGTCCGTCGTACATTATCTTGTATTTACAAAGGTATTTATATACCTTTGTTTAAGAAACATTAATTTTTTTTAAATTTCATATGTGGTCAAATCATTTATTTCATTTCTTGTTTTCCTAATTTCCTCCAATATATCCTGAGATGTTTTTCTTTCATGCCTTTTCTCTAATTCTTATTTTGTAGCTCTTCTAATTTCTTATTTCTCATCTTTTTCTTATAAGAGGATATTGCTATAATTTTCCCTCTCAGGACAGCTTTTAAGGCATCCCACAGTATAGGAGGAGACACCTCACCATTGTCATTAGTTTCCATATAGAAGTGAATCTCTTTCTTAATTTGTCCTTTAAAGTGAGGATCATTCAGTAAGCTTGAATTTAATTTCCAATTATTGAGTTTTGGTTGCACGTTTAAATCAACAGACACGTATACTGGTGCATGATCGCTTAACTCTATTGTTCCAATTGCACAAGTGTTTATTTTATCTTTATTTTTCCCAAAAGTTATGAAATAATCTATTCTTGTGTATAACGAGTGCGGTGAGGAAAAATAAGTATAATCCCTTTGGTAGGGATGCAAGTCTCTCCATATATCAATTAGTCCCACCTCCTTCATCAATGTATTTATATTCTTAATTAATGTTTTAGTATTCTGTGCTTTTCTATTGGAAATATCTAGCTTTGGTTGTAGATGTATATTTAAATCTCCTCCGCAAATTAGGAAACCTACTGTCTCTGTTACCATCACATCTATAATTTTCTTAAAGAAATAAATATCGCTTCCAGGGGGTGCATATATATTTAACAACGTGACTGGGTTCCCCTCAATGTTTCCCCTTACCAACATATAACGTCCCTCTTTATCACTTATCTCGGATATTTTTTCAAAGAGTAATTTGCTTGATAACAGGATAGCCACTCCTCTCCTTCGTCCAGTTTTATAGGAAGAGGAGAAAACTGTTGTATAACCCATTCTTTTCAGTTTTTCATGCTCCTTACAGTCTAGATGGGTTTCCTGTAGATACACTATTTGTACTTGTTCTTTCTTCATTTTAGTTAAAATTTTATTACGTTTAATTGGATTCGACAGGCCATTTACATTATATGATATGATTTTTACCTTATCTTTAAGCATACCCTTACTATTTGAATATTATTAATGTGACAACGACATGTACCATCAGACCACTCCCTAAACATACATAAGCAAACATTAATATTAACATTAAAGCTGTATAAAACAGCTACACAAATAAGCTTTATTTTGACAAAGAAAAATAAAAGAAAAAAAAAAAGACTTCCAACTGTGGGGTCCCCGATATGACCCTAAGTAAGCCCCGATAAAAGAGGGGGCTTCGAGGGGGGCCTCTCTCACCTCTATGTGAGACAGGGCCTTCATTAGCCAGCAGGCCAATGTCCATTCTACTAATAGCATAGGTAGCACGTCCACCTATTTTCAATTTCTGCATTGCCACTTCAGCATATTATTTCGAGATAAGAAGTCTTTACCAGTGTATATGGCTATAGCTTGATTCCAGCTTTGATATCATTGATTTCAATGAAGAGCTTTGTGATTGTAGCAAAGGGCTGGTAGCTCTGAGAGTCCCACTGATGAGGAGTTTGTGAAGGATCGCAGTTATCTAAAGAGCTTAGAAAAAAAGGCATTTGGACTTCTTTAAGTTTTTTGAAGACGTTTCGCCTTTCACCTCTCATCCAAGAAGCTTCTTTATTTCTAGGGTCAAATGGTGGAGAGTCCCAGATTAGCCTGTGTACAAACAGACTTCAGCCATATGAGAGTGAGTGTGAGTGAATGAGAGCATACACAGGACACTCTGATCTCTGAATGTGTGTGACGCAGTGAAAAAGAGGATTGTACTGGATATACTGTGACTGACAAACAGAGTTTAAAGAGAAAGGTGTTTGGATTAAAATGGATTATGCTAAAGTGAACGTGCTAATGAAATCTGAACTGACTGAAATGTGAAGTGAAGATAATTCAGATGTAAAAGAGAGAGAAACTGATAATAAGGTGGGGCTGGAGATCAGTGAAGGGCATGTAAACACCTGATTGGTTGAGTAGATATCAGATCGACAGTTTCACAGTTTTCCCTGTGGATTATAACTTTAAGAAGATGTAACATTCATCAAGGAATCCTGCTCTCCGGATTATTTCCATGAACACTGAGCTGGAACACATCTACAGTGCTGGAAGTGCCCGTCTCACCACCAACCTCTCTGTGCACATTCACTTTTCAACCCTTTGTGAGACACTAAAGGTGTAAATCTGAGTATTTATCTATGTTAGTCCGAACACCTCTAATAGGTTGGTTTAGTCTTTCCAAGTCATATCTTCCCTTAGATCTGCGGTCCAGGCTCCTAAAATCATCCTAGTTTAACAAGCACTACAATCTAGAGGAGAACTGCACTAACAGGTGTGACTGATGAGATCTGACCTGCAAGGATACTCATGTTTATGTATATCAGGACAAGCAGGGAAGACCTGGACATCAACTCTGTCAGGCTGCCTGAGTCCTCTCACCCACATCAGCTCAGAACTCTGCATTATCTACTGAGTCAGACTCAGAGGATCAGGGATCAGAAGTTCTACAAAGAGTAGAACCAGACTTCCTGTATAGAGGTCTGCGGGCCTACTGATCCACAGTGTCAGCACAACTTTCACATCATATTCATCTCAGCACAACTAAAACATGTGACTGACCTCAGAGTTTCAAATAGACATTGTGGATTCTCCAGAAGAACACACAGCTGCTTCACTCCTGAATCCTGCAGGTTGTTGCAGTCTACACTCAGGTCCAGCACTCTGGGATACGAGGGGTTGGACTTCAGCGCTGCTGCCAGATAATCACAGCTGATCTCTGACAGATCACAGTCCTTCAATCTGAATAAAAAATGAAAGATGTAAGTTTATTAGACAAAGTGTGAGCTTGAAATCATTCAGTGTTTCATCATCTGTTCAGAGCTGAAGAAGGTTCAGAATGTAGAAGTTTAGAAAATGGAAACTCCAAACAGCTGAAGCCAACAGGAAGCAGCTTCAAACAAACAAGAGAAAAAAATGAATTTTTCACATTGAAGTCGTACATTTATCATAAAGTTGTCACGTTTTGCCGTGTGAAATAAAAAAAACTGAACAGGAATCCTCAGAGTTGAACCCTCTGCACAGAGGTTCAGGTTCCTCTTCAGGTCCCAAAGTGCAGAACAACAAGGTTTCAAACAGCTTCGTTCCAGCAGCATCAGCCACAGAAATGCAGAGATAATTCTTTGGATCTCTTGGTTGTGTTGTATGATGCTGTGTTTGCATATCTGGTGTCTGTGTTGCTTTGTGAGGACGGATCATTTACTGCAGCTCCAGATAAACAGAGCTGGACCTGAACCTGGTAGCTTCACTTAGAAGACACTTGTGACGGGAACGTCAGGTCAAAAAAGTGCCCCTCCGACAGCCAAACCCAACTGTTCTCTGATTGGATAGTTACATTTGTGATTGACATGACATTGACCAATCAGATGAAAGGAAGAAAAATAGGGTCAAAATTCGTACTTGTAACTTGCAGGGGTTTTTTTTGGCTAAGTCCACACACAAATCTTTTTTACACACACACAAATCTTTTTTACACACACAAATCCTGATTTACAAGTACAAAATATTTATGACCACATTTTGAGCCCATACAAATGTTCTGCAGACGAGTCCATGCGCTCACAACAAAGCTCAGTGTGGACGACGCTGTGCACGCTCCAATGCTAATTGGTTAGAAAGTGGGCGGGAACAGGGAAGAGAGCGACAGCAGTGTTCAGCACAAACACAAAGGATCAAAGAAGAAGAACATGACAAGCTCAGATGGAGGCTGCAGTGGACACTTTTCATTGTTTTAACATTCGCTTTCACATCAGCTTCACCAACAACAGCACAAGCAGAGCAGCCCACTGACTGCGTGGCCGTGACGGTGCCCCCTGGTGACTGTAAACCACTACAACATGTAGACGGCCGTCTGCTGCTCATTTCTTTGCCACAATCACAGGAGCTCTTTATCATGTTCTACACTCTCATTGGTTCTTTGTGTGCTTGTTTCTTAGAACAGTAGTCATTGTGATTGTTCAAAGAAGACAGTCAGCTGTGACTAAATGTAGCTCCTACAGCAGTGATGGGAATAACTACTGAAGCTAATCCAGTATCAAAGCTCAGGAATCAGCAGCTCCCACCTCGTTTTCTTTGAACAACTATTTTTAGCTGCTGTGTTTTTGTGTTTCTGCGGACCTCAGACATCCTGCTGCTCTGGAGAACTGAAGCTCTAAAGGCTTCAGCCTTTATCTCCAAGAAACAAAGCTGATCATGGAGACCCAGCAGGTCAGCTGATCTGTGGACAGCACCAGCATCTTTAAGTAAGTCTGAGAGGTGAGCAGTCTTTGGAAGCCTTTACTGTCTGATAGTCTCAGAGCAGGATTTGGATCATTATTTGGCTTTTCTTCTATTATTATGTTTAGTTTCTGCTTCACAGATATTCTCTGAGATGTTCTCTGAAATGTTTCCCACTGTTGGACAAACTTTCACAGTTTCTTCATAAAGGAGATCTCCTGTGCAGTCCATCTGTGATAATATGTTAAACACTGAATTATGATTCATATCTGAATGTACTGACTGTTAATTATTGATGAGAACATAATCAGTAAATATAAATATGTTTGAGTTTGGCTTTGATGAATCAGAATAAAAGTAATAAAATAATGATTTTAGAGACAGGCCGAACTCAGGCCAGCTGACAGCCTGTGTACAAACAGACTTCAGCCATATGAGAGTGAGTGTGAGTGAATGAGAACACACACAGGACACTCTGATCTCTGAATGTGTGTGACGCAGTGAAAAAGAGGATTGTACTGGATATACTGTGACTGACAAACAGAGTTTAAAGAGAAAGGTGTTTGGATTAAAATGGATTATGCTAAAGTGAACGTGCTAATGAAATCTGAACTGACTGAAATGTGAAGTGAAGATAATTCAGATGTAAAAGAGAGAGAAACTGATAATAAGGTGGGGCTGGAGATCAGTGAAGGGCATGTAAACACCTGATTGGTTGAGTAGATATCAGATCGACAGTTTCACAGTTTTCCCTGTGGATTATAACTTTAAGAAGATGTGACATTCATCAAGGAATCCTGCTCTCCGGATTATTTCCATGAACACTGAGCTGGAACACATCTACAGTGCTGGAAGTGCCCGTCTCACCACCAACCTCTCTGTGCACATTCACTTTTCAACCCTTTGTGAGACACTAAAGGTGTAAATCTGAGTATTTATCTATGTTAGTCCGAACACCTCTAATAGGTTGGTTTAGTCTTTCCAAGTCATATCTTCCCTTAGATCTGCGGTCCAGGCTCCTAAAATCATCCTAGTTTTACAAGCACTACAATCTAGAGGAGAGCTGCACTAACAGGTGTGACAGATGAGATCTGACCTGCAAGGATACTCATGTTTATGTATATCAGGACAAGCAGGGAAGACCTGGACATCAACTCTGTCAGGCTGCCTGAGTCCTCTCACCCACATCAGCTCATCAACTCTAAACAGGAACGAGCAGCTCATTTCAAAATAAAAGGTTGGAATTGTAAAGAAAACAAACAGAGCTCATAAACTGAAACTGATTTCATTTTTTCAGCTGGAACATTTTAGTTGTTCCTTTTTCAATACATACATAATTATATTTACAGTAAGTCTTATCATTCCCCTTTTCCCTGCCAGTCACCGCCAATGTTCCCTCTAATGTTTCATGTGTCTGAGCGAACACACAAACTCCCTGAGCGTCCCTTGGACCACTGTGAGCAACAGCAGACGTGTGCACTGTGGTCACGCCAGCATCTTATCAATCCAAGTTACATGGTTTATTAAAGTAATCAAATTACAGCATTTACATTTATGTTAGGCTACTTTTAATTAACTGCTTTAGCCCACTTACAATGAAAATTAAAAACAACCTTGTTCATGACCTGTAGTATGTTAACACTATTGGAAGTAAAAATAACTTGAACTCCAATTTTGAAAACACAACTTTATTTTTTCTATTTTTATAAAGCTCTGACTTGTATTATGAGTCTGTGGTCTGGGAGAGAGTCTGTAACTCTGTCTGCAAAATACAGGATATAATGACCAATGTTGGGCAGTTAATTATATAGTTACTTCTTCAAAAAAGTAACTGAGTTTTGCAAACAACAAAGTTTGTTGCAATAAATACTGAATACTATCGTTGTTATAAACAACAATACTATTCAGGAAGAAAACCAAACATTGCAGATATTTTATCATAGCTCAGGTTTTACGTGGTCGATCAACACAATTTAAAAACTGGTATAAAGTCCACACTTTTTCCCTCAGTTGCTCCGTCTGTCCTGCTCACATCTCCAATGGTTGTATACGTTGTCATTAACGTGGCTTCACCTCATCATCAGCCACTTTGCTCGCTATAACACCGGTGTTGGCACATAAGGACGCTGTCATAGCCTGTCAGCGACGTTGATTAGCTGCGTATATACGAATGTGAATCGCGTGATTGGCTGGACTATGGGATAAGGTGGCATCGTTCTAATCCCATATGGGAGCAGCCAGTCACTGACTAACACTGCAAAACAGAATTGTTGAAGATTTAATTTTTATTTCAATTGAGATTTGATTTTTTTTTTTGTGTGCAACACAGATTTTCTGTGCGCAGAGACGTGCCAGCAGCGCGCAGTTGCACGAGCGCAGCTTAGAGGGAACATTGGGCACCACCACAGTTCACTTCAACAAAACTTTACTTCAGATTTGTTTTCATGTTTTGATCCAGTGATGAGAGCCGTTTCCCCCATGTCCAGTCCTTGTACTAAGCTAGGCTAAACATGTCCAGGGCCTGTCTCTGTGCAGCTTTTAATCTGATGTTTATAAGGTAGAAATGGAGGAAGAAGAAAATGACTTCATCAATCAACATGCAGCTACCAACCCAAATGGTGAGGTGGTGGTTAGTTATTACTGTGGTTTATGATCCCCTACATTATCCTACATTCAAATACACTCAACAAAAATATAAACGCAACACCTTTGTTACTGCTCCCATTCCCCATGGGATGGACGTAGAGACCTAAAATTCATTCCAGATACACAATATAACCATCCCTCCCAAACAGTGGTCACAAATCAGTCCAAATGTGTGGTAGTGGGCACATCTGCTATATTGAGATAATCCATCCCACCTCACAGGTGTGCCACATCAGGATGCTGATCTGACATCATGAGTAGTGCACAGGTGTACCTCAGACTGCCCACAACAAAAGGCCACCCTGGAATGTGCAGTTTTTTGCGCTATTGGGGGTCTGGGGACCCAGAACCGGTCAGTATCTGGTGTGACCACCATTTGCCTCATGCAGTGCAACACATCGTCGCATGGAGTCTATCAGATTGTCAATTGTGGCCTGTGGAATGTTGGTCCACTCCACTTCAATGGCTGTGCGAGGTTGTTGGATATTCGTGGGAACTGGTACACGCTGTCGTATACGCCGGTCAAGCACATCCCGAACATGCTCAATGGGTGACATGTCCGGTGAGTATGCTGGCCATGCAAGAACTGGGACATTCTCAGCTGCCATCTGCCCTGAACAATGTGAACCATGATTCATCCGTGAAGCGCACACCTCTCCAACGTGCCAGACGCCATCGAATGTGAGCATTTGCCCACACAAGTCTGTTACGGCGACGAGCTGGAGTCAGGTCAAGACCCCGATGAGGACGACGGGCATGCAGTTGAGCGTCCCTGAGACGGTTTCTGACAGTTTGTGCAGAAATTGTTTGGTTGTGCAAACCAATTGTTCCAGCAGCTGTCTGGGTGGCTGGTCTCAGACCATCTTGGAGGTGAACCTGCTGGATGTGGAGGTCCTGGGCTGGTGTGGTTACACGAGGTCTGCGGTTGTGAGGCCGGTTGGATGTGCTGCCATATTCTCTGAAACGCCTATGGAGACGGCTTATGGTTGAGAAATGAACATTCAATGCACGGGCGACAGATCTGGTTGACATTCCTGCTGTCAGCATGCCAATTGCACGCTCCCTCATTGCTTGTGGCATCTGTGACATTTTGCTGTGAGACAAAACTGCACATTCCAGGGTGGCCTTTTGTTATGGGCAGTCTGAGGTACACCTGTGCACTACTCATGATGTCAGATCAGCATCCTGATGTGGCACACCTGTGAGGTGGGATGGATTATCTCAATATGGCAGATGTGCCCACTACCACACATTTGGACTGATTTGTGACCACTGTTTGGGAGGGATGGTTATATTGTGTATCTGGAATGAATTTTAGGTCTCTACGTCCATCCCATGGGGAATGGGAGCAAAAACAAAAGTGTTGCGTTTATATTTTTGTTGAGTGTATATTCTCCAGCTACAATAGTGTTTGTGTTCCTAAAAGGATTTCATGAATGTGTTATTGTTCATGTCACATCTGTATGAAACAAAGAGGAAGTGAGGTTTATCCTTCATGATCACAAACTGTTCCAGCATGTAAACCTGAGATCTGTGTGGAGCAGCTGACCTGTACGATGTGCTCAACACAAACATTATTTACCATCAGTTACTGTGTGACTGAACCACGTGGGTGTATGAAACATCGCTTTCAGTTTTAATAGCACATGGCAACATTCAGACGTGAATCTATACAGTAACACTTTGATTTGTTACAGTGAGGAGACTGTTGAAGGAACGATGAGGGGAAACTGTAACAGCAGCAACAGAAACCAGGAGACAAAGCTGAGGTCTGGGTTCCTCTATGCTACACACAGCCTCCTGCTCCTGGACTTTAGTAAACACATAAATGTCTCCAAGTACACTTACTTCAGAAACTCTATTAAACTCATTACAAGTTTACTTCAGCTTTAAAATACTCACAACATCAGCACACACGAGTAAACAAAGTAACTCACAGCTACTGTTCAAGTTTAGTCATCTTTAATACAAATATACCTCATTATTATGAATCTCACAGCTACCTGCTCATTGAACTGAACAATAATTCTGTTTGACCATTAAAACAAAATATGTGACTGTAAAAAATGTTCAGACAGTAATTAAGAATCTCCTAAGCAATCCAAAGATAAAGAAAAGTTCACCTGCCAATTCTATAAAGCTTGGTTGTTTGTACAATAATATCATTTAATGATATGTTTGGATCCTGACCTGAGAGTTTCCAGTGTACAATGTGGACTCTGCAGTGCAGCAGACAGAAGCTTCACTCCTGAATCCCGCAGGTCATTGTTACTCAGGTCCAGCTCTTTCAGACTAGAGGACTGGGAGTTGAGAACTGAGGACAGAGCATCACAGCTTCTCTCTGAGAGGTTACAGCCACTCAGTCTGGAAGAAAACAAACAAACAATTAAATCAGTCAAATTAAACATTTTTAATGCCAGCATGCAATACAATTATTGGTTAACTAAATAGCTTCATTAAAACACAACTCTTCTTCTATAGCAGCACTTACTCCTTGTAAGCTCCACCTGCTCCACCATCTGAGTCAGAAGACATGAAAACAAACTGTAAATCTAGTAGAAACATGATTGGAAATCTTCTCAGATCCATTTGTACATTTAGAGCCTGATCCTGAAATATAGCAGCACGGACATTCACAGCAGCAAAGGGTTCTTGCTGATCTGAGCTGGCTTGGCCCTGGCTTATTGAAGATTAAAGAAAGCGGAATCAGCTGTTCAAACCCCCACAAGGCTGCCCGCTGTGACTGAAACAATGGGACGCGTCGTGACTTCTCAAAATGGGCTCATTGAACGCAGCATGGATAAGATCTTGAAGAAGCTCATGGCGGTCGTGAGTTCTCAGACTTTGCTCTTTGAGCGCAAAACCGATAACCTCTCGGAGAAGCTCGTGGCTCTCCAACGGGAGATTGAGAGACGAGTGACGGACTGTTAGATCAGCTGTGAAATTGACATGCAGTTGTTCGCACCAAAGAAAACCACCATCATCTCATGCGGCTAACATACCGGCGCCAGCTGTGGTCTCAAGGCTGGAGCTGAACATAACAAATCTCACCCTGATAACAGACGGTGTTTAGACTGTTCCTTCCCATCCTAAGCATGCTTATCCCCTCCCGGTGCAGACGGTGGGTCGAGGGGACCAGCGCAAATGCTGCAGGCCCGGGTGCGCTGTCTACACCGGCTGTCTCTCACCTTTTACCCATCCCTGCTGCTTGTCATGTGTTTCTATGGCGTATTAAGAGTTTTCATGTGCTCTGCGCTGGGGTCATTTTTTTTGTCTGTTCTCAAACTGATCTCCCTGTTGGAGCTCAGTCTGTGAGGAGTTCTTTTTTCTCCTCATCTTTCCTGATGTTGTGCATTTTCTGCTGTTCGGTTCCGGGTCGCTGCTCTAGCGGCTGACCGGCCAGCTACCTAGCCTGACCCGTCTCCCCAATGTGATGTTTGTGTATTGTATGTACGGTTAACAAGGTCAGTATCCTAATTGCCCCTTGAAAATAAATACAGTGTTCTGAATCTGAATCTGAAAAGATTACAGAAGACGACTCTGTTCAGTAAATATTACGCTCATGCTGTCACGAAATACCAAAGGTAGGTAAAACTCTGGTTGTTGCAGCCATCCAGTATGACATGCTTTGTACTGTCCTGCTGCAGTTTGTGACACCTGGTTGATGAGTTGTGAAGGATGATGAAACAAACACTTCACTCAATGTTTGTCTTCTAAACTGGATGTAATTTGGGCAGCCGATAGTTTTTATTAATCTATCCCAGCTGCAAATAGGAACACAACAAATAAATAACTTTACCCACTTGGATCCTTATCATTCAAGATTGTGAAGAGATTCTCTACTCAGAGAATACTGGTGATTTTAGATGAGAGAGATGGAAGATGATGAAGGGGAAGAGTTTTCACAACTTGAGGCCTTTTGTCTTCACTGTATAGGACAGAGAAGACAGGAAGGGAGGGAGAAGTGAGGAGAATAACACACAGGAAATGGTCTTGGGCAGACTCAAACCAGGCCCTGGAGTCACGACTCTAACCTTCAGTGCATGGGTCACCTGCTCAGCCAGGTAAGCTACAACAGTCAGCAGTGTGTGAGTTAATTTGAAGACAATGACGACTATAAGTCAGGTAAAAAAAATACTATCATCAACCAACAAGGGGAAAACAGTGAGCTTGAATGGCCAAGCTTTGACCAAGGGTGGCTCACTCCTCGGTCTTCTTGCCCAAGGAGTGAACCACCCTGCATGGCTATCAATGTGGTGCAACCAAGGCCATCATACAGTACAGGCCATCCAAGCTGATTTTAACTTTTCCTCCCAGATACCACCTTAGAAATCATCTAGATTAGGATATGTTGGCTGTTCTAGATCCAATCACAACAAACAGAGAGCTGCTGTGTGTCCAAGGTGAACAGGAAGAATATATACATGCATAAAGTCAATAAAGTCAGAAGGTTTGCTTTAGACTGTGCTGCAGTTTATCATCAAAGACAAACAGGCACCATGCTGCCAACAAATGGCATCAAGTCTGACTTTTTTTGTTCTTTTTTTTAATCAAGATTAAATTTTATAGCAACCACAGCAGAGATGACCAGGGAAGGTGTGCTTGAGGGGATATAGCTACAACAGCTGGTTTCAGACTGAAGATGAACTGAGGTGCTGCACCCAAGTCTGCAGGTTCAGGGAGGGACAAACATCTGCTGCAACCAGATTGGAGTGAGAGGAGAGAGCAGGCCAACAACAACAAAGAAACAACAAACACACTGTGGAAGACCGAAGCAGAGTTTAGTTTAAAGTGGAACTAAGGATGTTTCTCTGGCTGCCAGGATTCACTGAGTAATTCAAATGCTTTCTTTAATGCAGGACCCACCATGCATGTAAAAGCAAGTGTTTCACCAACATTTGTGACTAAAAATAGACCTGCAGTAGAAATGTATCTAGGAGCATGCATGTGAATATGAAGTATCACAACATCAGGCACATGCAGCCTAAGTTTTTAAACAAAGACTGATAACATAACAGCAGCAGTGATGATCAGAGTTTATGGTGAATCCAGCGTCTCGAGTTCTGGAGGCATTAAAGAGGTTACAGTTGTATTGGAGAAATCCCAAAACTTTACAAATTCATACAAAGACAGAAAGCCTGGTGAAATAAATTACTGACACAGTTGGATGTTAAAAGTAAAGACATGAGTACAAATGTACTCACAGAGCTTTGTTGGAGGCTTTGACCACTGGCAGCAGCCTCAGAAGAGCCTCCTCTGAAGCAGAGTATTTCTGCAGGTCAAACACATCCAGATCTTCTTCTGAGGACAGTAAGATGAAGACCAGAGCTGACCACTGAGCAGGAGACAGTTCATCTGTGGAGAGACTTCCTGATCTCAGGGACTGTTGGATCTCCTCCACTAGAGAACGATCATTCAGTTCATTCAGACAGTGGAACAGATTGATGCTTTTCTCTGCAGACAGATTCTCACTGAGCTTCTCCTTGATGTACTGGACTGTTTCCTGATTGGTCTGTGAGCTACTTCCTGTCTGTGTCAGCAGACCTCGTAGGAGAGTCTGATTGGTCTGCAGTGAAAGACCCAGGAGGAAGCGGAGGAACAAGTCCAGGTGTCCATTTGGACTCTGCAAGGCCTTGTTCACAGCACTCTGGTGGAGAGATTGTAGGTTTGGTTTGTTAAATAATTTAGATTTCTTGGAGGTTGTTTGTTGTTCCAGCAGATTTAGTCCAGAGTTGATGAAGGTCAGATGGACATGAAGAGCAGCCAGAAACTCCTGAACACTCAGATGGATGAAGCAGAACACCTTGTCCTGGTACAGTCCTCTCTCCTCTTTAAAGATCTGTGTGAACACTCCTGAGTACACTGAGGCTGCTCTGATATCGATGCCACACTCTGTCAGGTCTGATTCATAGAAGATCAGGTTTCCTTTCTGCAGCTGATCAAAAGCCAGTTTTCCCAGAGACTCCATCATCTTCCTGCTCTCTGGACTCCAGTGTGGATCTGTCTCAGCTCCTCCATCATACTTGACCTTCTTCACTTTGGCCTGAACCACCAGGAAGTGGATGTACATCTCAGTCAGGGTCTTGGGCAGCTGTCCTCCCTCTCTGGTTTCCAGCACATCCTCCAGAACTGTAGCAGTGATCCAGCAGAAGACTGGGATGTGGCACATGATGTGGAGGCTTCGTGATGTCTTGATGTGGGAGATGATCCTGCTGGCCTGCTCCTCATCTCTGAATCTCTTCCTGAAGTACTCCTCCTTCTGTGGGTCAGTGAACCCTCTCACCTCTGTCACCATGCCGACACAGTCAGGAGGGATCTGATTGGCTGCTGCAGGTCGTGTGGTTATCCAGAGGCGAGCCGAGGGAAGCAGTTTCCCCCTGATGAGGTTTATCAGCAGCACATCCACTGAGGTGGACTTTCTAGGGTCAGTTAGGATTGTAGTTTTGTGGAAGTCCAGAGGAAGTCGACACTCATCCAGACCATCAAAGATGAACACAACCTGGAAGTCTTCAAAGCTGCAGATTCCTGCTTCTTTGGTTTCAGTAAAGAAGTGATGAACAAGTCCCACCAAGCTGAACTTTTCCTCTTTCAGCACATTCAGCTCTCTGAAAGTGAATGGAAATATGAACTGGATGTCCTGGTTGGCTTTGTCTTCAGCCCAGTCCAGGCTGTATTTCTGTGTTAAGACTGTTTTCCCAATGCCAGCCACTCCCTTTGTCAGCACTGTTCTGATTGGTTCGTCTCTTCCAGGTGAGGCTTTAAAGATGTCTTCTTGTCTGATGGTTGTTTCTGGTCTGTCTGGTTTCCTGGATGCTGTTTCAATCTGTCTGACCTCATGTTCATCATTGACCTCTGCAGTCCCTCCCTCTGTGATGTAGAGCTCTGTGTAGATCTGATTCAGGAGGGTTGGGTTTCCTGCTTTAGCGATGCCCTCAAACACACACTGGAACTTCTTCTTCAGGGTGGATTTAAGGTTACGATGACAAACAGCAGCTGGAAGTTCTGAATGAGAAGAAAAATAAACACTCAATTCCAAAAAGAACTAATCTTTAAAACATGTTGCTCCATCTTCCATCTCTGGAAAATGTTCATTTATCCAGCAGCTTAAATCTTTAGATAAATCCTCTTACTGCTCTGCAGACGGTCAGCCAGCTCCTCCTGCTTCATTCTCCTCAGGAAGTCCACTGTGATCTTCACAAATGCCTCTCTGCTGCTGCTCCTCTGACTCTCTAAGCATTCTGGGTAATCTGGACTCAGAACCTTCTGGATCTTCTTCAGCTCGTTCTTCACAAAAGTGATGATGTTGTCCTCCAGCAGCTGGAACAGAATATTTATGAATGAGCCAATCAGACTGAAATCATGGAGCCAAACATCAGATCCATGTTGGACACACTGACGATCCACTGGTCTACAAAGAGCAGCATGGAGATGACTGTGAACAGAACAGATGTAACAGTAGTTGTTGTACATGTACAGACCATAAATATGGAGTCCAGCTGTGTTTGATGCTGCTGGGCAGACTGACCACTGGGAACCTCTGAGCTCTGCTGCTCCACTCTGTGGAGGAACCATGAAGGATTAGATCAACACAGGATAAAGATCCAGGAGTTTCTGCTCAAATAACTTCATCTGAATCAAGTCTGTCAAGTTTTAAACTCTCAGATTGTGAACATATCAGTAATTTTCAGTCTGTTTTCATGGACGTCCTTTCAGTGGTGATGTCAGGGATGATTTTGAAGAAGCTCATCAAACTGAACCATCAGCAGATCACTGCTCCAAAACCAGAACATGATCCGAGTCTCCCTCCACCACCAGAACACCAGCTTTACTAACGTGGTAGATCAGTGTAGTACAGATCAATAACTGATGAGTCATTTGATCAAAATCACTGAGTGCTTCACGTCTGACCCTCTGATGCTTCTGTAGACATTTTGCATATTTAATGAATGTCTGACAGTTTTACATTCATTCTATGAACACAGTGGAAATGTTGTGTTATAGTCTCCATGTTGTTTCCAGCATCATAAATTCTTAAGTTCAGAAAATTAGATTCTTTCTTCACAGCTGAAAAACAACAACATTTATTCTCTATTGAAATCTGCATCGTCCACTCCAAAGGTCACAATCTGAAGGTAACATCTGGTTTTGTTCCCTGTGGTTAACTCTGAGCATCAGTATGGTGGGATTTATCCACTACATCCACACCACTGTGGTTCAGTGTTGTCCTGATGGAGTAACAGCAGCCAGTATGATCCAGGCTTTAGCTGCTGGGTCTCTGTGTGACCTCTCAGACTGTTTAACAGATCAGACACAAAGAGAATCAGAGCAGCTCTGTTCTTTAAAGACAAACATGAACCCACTCAGGTCACACTTTCCCCACAGATATGAGCATCACTGTCCTCAAACAGCAAATGACCAAGTCGAACATTTGGATCTTTTCTCTTTCATTGTTTTCTTTTTAATGAATCTTTGTAACAATCTGAGGATGTTTCAGGTCATATTTATCCAGGAAACACAAACATGTAAAGGAGTCATCACAGCTCTCTGACCTCGTTGCTCCAGGTTCACCACTGAAGTATGGATTTTGACCTTTGGACCGGTCACTCCTCACAGACGGACAGCTGGACCCTGCAGACTGTGACCTCTGACCTCTGCAGACACAAACATGATTGAAGCAGCTGTGATCACACAGACTGCAGATAATGCAGCTGTTTCCTGTCAGTAACATCCTCTTAGATTAGAGTTCAGCTTTTTACAGGAAAACTGGACAAAACTGATTTTTGTTACAAACTCATTTTCATTTCCTCTCAGCTCACAAACACAGTCAGACAATCAACCAGAGTCAACACTGATTATAATGTCAGTGCAGAATTATTTCTGTTACTCAGTGAGTTCAGCTCTCTGACCTCGTTGCTCCAGGTTCACCACTGAAGTCTGGATTTGGATCTTTGGACCGGTCACTCCTCACAGACGGACAGCTGGACCCTGCAGACTCTGCTCTGTCCTCCTCTTCCTCCATCATCATCTTCAGTCAGTCTGAGAGGTAAACCACAAACACTCAGTGAGTTCACATTAACAGGAGGAACTGAGTTACAGTCGCTGACCTCTGACCTGTCATGTGACCATGAAACCAGGTCAATATGTCTGTAGGTTCAGTCATCCAGGTCATGTGATCTAAGGAGCTTGGAGAGAAAAGAGACGTCTTTAAGTTTCTGGAAGACGTTTCATCAGAGAAGCTTCTTCAGCTCTAAAACCAAACGGTGGAGAGTCCCAGATATTTAAACCTGAGAGGGAAAGAAATCATGTCGCTGACCCACCACTGATGTTATTTCAAGGAGGAAACTGAGAGCCTTTGCACCAGGAGCACAAACAGTCATTATTACACATATTACACAGAACACTTTAATTAAAAGTAATGGAGTACGTTACTTCATTACTCCTCATAACATTACTTTGATGTTACTGTGTAAAATGAACAAATGAGCATGTAACAACATGAAGCTGAGGTACAGCCCCACACACCAACACAGATCCTGATGAGGTCACGTGATGTTTCTCTGAGTGTTTATGAACACAAATCAAAGATGAAACAGCACAAAGACACTTCAAAGTGATTCTACTGTAGAAACATGAACAGGTAGAAACCTGCAGCCTGACTGCTCATCACTTTGTTACCTGTTCAAGTTCAGCAGCAGCAGCTCACTTTATCACGGTGCTGGTCTGGGGTCAGTGTTTACTCAGCTTTACGTCACTCTGGGTTCTTGGCTAGCCTAGCTTTAGCTTAGTGTTAGCATGCTGTGTGCTAGCTCAGCGTCAGAGCTCTGCAGGTGTCTCGTGTGTAAATATTAATCACAGTGACAGTAAAGGAGGTAAAGGGCTGTGACGTCATCACGTACGCTGCGTCCTCTGTGGGCTCTGAGTGAACTCAAAGTACAAACTACAAGTACACAAACACGAACGTAGCTCAGAGTGGCGGACACACTCGGCCTCGTTGGTCCAGCTGTGAGTCCGTTACCGTGAACTATGGAGCGGCAGATTTGTGCTGAACTAAGCTGCACACAGCTGATGTTAGCCAGGAAACATTACACACTGACTTTAATGGAGAGACCGGAAATACAAACACACACAGTTTGTTGTGTGAAGAAATCAAACACGAGCTGAACAAACAGTAAAGTTCCTAAAGACAAACTGTTAAAGGAGGAAACAAAGCAAACTTACAGTTTCTTCACACACCAACAACAAGCTCCACTCCACGAAGTTCAGGAAGTGAAATTAAACTTTGAGCAGGAAGGAAACACCCAAAGAGACGTTTGAGGACAATCAGGAGCATTGGAACACTGTGCTGCGTTCAGTTGCACCTCGGAAACTCCAAACCTCTGGCAGGCTGTGATTTATTTCTGCTGGTTTTCCTGTTTGAAGCACAAACATCCGTCATCAATTTGTTGTTGTTCTTCCTGCAGCGTTTAAATATTTCAGCACTGAACTGATGTTTCTTCAAAGCTCATTTCAACCTGTTGAAGTCATGAATGAAAGTGCAGACTGAGAGTGGATCACATGATGTTTGAGGTGTGTCATGTGACATGTTCAGTATTGTCACACATGTCTAGATTGTCCCTGATATCATAACTGCTCAAACACTGATGATTATATTTGAAGAATTATTCCTGATGGCAGCAAAGTTTGAATGGAGCTCTCTGTCTGTGCTGATTTGTCGCCCTCTGGAGGTCAAAGCACAAACTGCATGATGTCACTGTAACCACCACAGTGACAGGAAGTGTTTTTATGACTGAAACACTGAAATGATGCTAACGGCTGTCGTTAGGCTCACTGACAGCAGTGCTGATGTGTTCATGTCAAACACTGGCTCAGGTCAGACTCCTTCATCCTTCTCCAGCGTGAGGCCGCCCTCAGACCCACAGGAGCTCTGACCTTTGACCTCCTGACCCTAACCATTTTAGTCTTGTTGCATCTTTAAATGCAAATCCTGTGAAATGGTCAGGGGCGGCTCTAGAGAAATTTTCTTAGGGTGGCAAAATCAAAGCCTTTTTCCCCCAAACACATATGCAGGTGGTTACATGTGGTTAAAATGATTCAAATGCAGTAAGTATGCACGTTTTTCATATAAATATAGTCTATAACTTAATTATTGTCTGTACCCACATGATTACACACTTTAGTTACATGAAACATGTGAGTTTTGATGTTATGTACTGTACAGCCTGTATATTAAATACATATGTAGCCCAATAAGTATAAACTCCAGAAAGCTACACAACATGGGGCGCTTCATTTACAAACACAAGTCTAACTTAAGTTTCACTGTTTTTGTTAGAAAACTGTCACATTGTTACAGCTTAAATGACACAAAATGTCAGAAATCTGCACTGTCATGAACAAACATATAAACCTCATTTTTCATGATTTGTTGGATTCACCCTCTGAGGTCTGAAACACAACCGGACATTTGTGACTCCTTTGAGTTTACGTTTGTATTTCACCCTCAGATTGTTTCATTTTATTTTTTCCTCCTCTTGCTTTGTTTGGTATCTTTTCAGCTCAACTGAATTTAGTTGTTTTTTCACTGACATACTGCATTAGTATTACTATTACTATTAATGTAACTATTACTGATCTGAAATCACACAAAGAACCTAAAATCCTAGCAGTATTTTTTACTGTAAAAAAAACCACAGACGTGTTGGGTAAATGTTTATAACTTGAAATGCAAATATAAATTGTACATTTTGTAAACAGATACAACTATTTATCTAAAAATGCAGCCAATACACCTGCTGTTTTTTCATTTTCTACAACCATTTAAAATAGCACTCACCTTCCTTCATTTCCACAGTGTAACATCCACCCACCTGTGTAAAATCAGAAATTCCCATGGTGTTGTTCAAAATGTGCTCTGGCACGATCATAAGCATCGCTTGCTGCTGAAAACAAGAAGAAAGCCGTCCTGCTATGGGCTGAACCATTTGTTAATGTGGAGGGGGGGACACTATGGAATATATCCAGTTCTAGCATTTATATTCACTGCTGACTGTAACTACGCTCAAACTGTTAAACTTATTTTAATAAACAACACCGTCATATGCAAAACTGGGGTGGTACTTGGGGTGGCAAGGGATCATTTTAGGGTGGCACTTGCCACCCCATGCCACCCTTCTAGATCCGCCCCTGCTGATGAAGCCAACAGGTTCGCTTCATTTGCAAAAAGCAGATATGAGTTTCTGAGGCCACAGTCTTCTGTGGCAGAAGGGGAATCAGGGGAAGCCCTGGAGGAGTCCACCACCCACCAGAAACAGGTCTGAGCTCTCACTGCAGTTGTAAAGGGGCTACACAGCCCACATGAGGCTGAGGGATGCAGCCTTCTGTCAGACTGTCACTAACACAGAGAAACACCCGTGTACACTCATACTCATGGGCACATACACCAATCAACCTAACCCCACTAACTGCTCGTCTTTGGACTGTGGGAGCCAGAGAACCCAGAGAGGACCCAGACATGGGGAGAGCATGCAAACAGCTTAGATGTTGGATTTGAACCCAGAACCTTCTTGCTGTCAGGAAACAGTGCCAACCACTTTTCCACTGTGCTGCCTGTTTGACTCTGATACACCCATTTTTGAGCTCTTAAAAACAGCCCTCCACACAACAGAGACAAACCATAAAGGACTTTGTGGCTTGTAGCAACCAAAGAAAGTTTAAGGTGCAAAATCAATAGGTTGAAAGGAAAGTAATAAAGGAAACATGTAATTATAACAGTAATGTTGGCTGTGTATCACGTGTGGCATGTCATTGTGGGGCTGGCCTCTGCTGGGATTGAGAATATGTGATGGCGGGGGCAGGGTTGGTTACTGGGGTTTATCCTGATCTCCTGTTTAGTGGAACTGTGCTCCTTTGAATCCACAGCACTAACCTGGCACACACACATAAAATGCATCATTGCTACAGAGCACAGCAGGACTCATTATGAGTGGTGGGGCAGGCTGGATGGTGTTGAGGAGTCGTATCGCAGTGACATTGGCTCCCCTGCTTCACTCTCTCCTGCCCCACTAATGCAACTCACTAATCCCTCTGTCCCCTTTAGGTGGGGCTCACGCTGACAAGATAAAATAAGCTGCAGGACTGGTGGGTGGGGGCTGTGCTGTCAGCCCCCCTGGGTCTGCTCCTCTGTGATCCTCAGTGGGCCAGTATGCCTCTCCTGGTAGCTCCATGGGGGATGGTGTGGTGGGTTGGTGGGTGCCATGGCGACTATGTGCGGACTTCACATTTTTGTCTGCTGTGACAGCTCCTTGATCTGGGCGGGGCCAGTGGGGTGTGGGTAGGTCCTTTGTGGGGCTTTGGACGTTGCCTGAATATTGTCAGGCAGCTGGGTGCTGTGCCTCGACCCTTTCTTCCTTTGCATTTGTGGTTTGGTGCCATAAATGCACAACATAGAAGAGCCACCTCGACGGGACAACACTCAGCGGTTCATCTGTCTCTCTTCCACAGCATGTCTTTATCCTGTCTTCCTTCTCTCACCCCAACCAATCACAGCAGATGGCCCCGCCCCTCCCTGAGCCTGGTTCTGCTGGAGGTTTCTTCCTGTTAAAAGGGAGTTTTTTCTTCCCACTGTCGCCAAAGTGCTGCTCACAGGGGGTCATATTGTTGGGTTTTTCTCTGTATGTATTATTGTACGAGCTACCTTACAGTATAAAGCACCTTGAGACGACTGCTGTTGTGATTTGGTGCTGTGTAAATAAAACTGAATTGAATTAAGAAACAACTCTTAGATTCCTCACATGATTCTCCTGTATTCCTACGGGACGCCAAGGTAATATAACATGGAAGTGTGTCGCAGTGCCTGGTGGCCACATGTTACCCATAAACTGTCAACCTGACCGTGCTGTAGCTACGTCCAAAGACTAGTTAAAGATTAAAGCTTTTTGGGGGGTTAAATCTGACATAAATAAAGAAAGAATAACATTAAAGTCGATTCTTTTGATCACTGTAGTTCTACTTTGAGGATATGATGTGTAAAAACCCTCAGTTGTGGCTGGTGGATCTCACATTCCTGGTCTTTGTAATTCCAGTTCAATGAAGCCTCATTTTCACCTTTTTCCAGGTAAATTTTCCCAACTGTTCTAATGTCCATGCTGTGGCATTGTCCCATCATTTGTATTTCCTGTTAATGGATTTTTAATATGGTCTGGGAAATTACTATATATGAGTAACTTCCTGTTGTATTGCAGCTTAAGGCCATTGTCACTGAAATAAAGCCCGAGTTGTAATAGTTTGCATCCAGAACGAGGAAAAGGAAGAAACCCAAACACTGCTCAGTGGATGAGTCCGTCCTGGAATAAATACCAGGACAAAACTAAAAAGAAGAGCTTGTTTCCTCGAAGCAACAACAGAAAGCTCTTTGTCTCTACAGATGTTTCTGGGAAACACGTTAACAATATTTAAACATTTGTTCTTAATAAACGTTTTTACTTAATGATGCTTTATGATATTTCTATCTGACCTAATGCAGCAGCGTATCCACATGAACTCTGCAGTGTTTCTACCCAGAGGCCACCGTGGTCCTTCTTTACTAATGCTGAGGGTTTTCTCCCAGCCGTGATAGCCTTTGACAGGTAAACTGAGTCATTCCAGCCCAGTGCAAAAATAACCTCCCTGTCTGCTCTTAACTTCACGCATCGATGCTAAAACGTTGCATAACTGAACCTGCAGACTGTGATCCTGTAGCTGTCGAGGAGAGGGCTTGATGACGAGCTGCATCACAGTTTGGTACGAAGCTGCTCTGCCAGCAGCCGTAAATCACTACAGAGGGTGAAGGCAGCAGAGCACATCACTGGCACGAGGCTTCCTGCCATTCAGGACATTTATCTCCAGCGGTGCCTCCATAAAGCACACAGCATCATCAAGGACCACAGCCACCCAGCACATCAGCTGTTCTCCTTGTTACCATCGTTACAGGAGTCTGTCTGCTCGGACTACAAGACTCAAAAACTGTTTCTACCACCAAGCCATACGACACCTCAACCACAACACTTAAACACACACAACACAGCACTCAGAAGCTACCTGCAGCTTCACAAGTACTCTGTTTAATCTGCACTGGTCACTCCACTTTATTGTCATTGATATTTATATTTAAAAGTGCAATACTGAAATGCTAGCATGAATATATACTCCTTGCTAGCTTGGGAGCTGTGGTGGGTTGAACTAACCCTCTTCCCCACTGTTTGTATTTGGTCGTAGGAGCTGGAGTGGGCAAATTATTTACTGGGAGGTCTTTCTTTCTTTTACCTTTTTTATCAGACACAACGCAGAATCACACCGGTTACATCTGCAGCTCATCCATCACCTGTTCTTCCCATCACTTAATGTTTTTGCTGCAAGACGTTGGAGTGAGTGCCATCTATTTTGCTGTTGTTTGGAGGCATTTTAGTTCAGTGAGAGACAGGAGGTCACGCAACAAACTGCTCAAACGAGTGGAAGCCGCTGCCCTCTGCTCGTCAGCTGGGAAACCTGGATCTCCCTTGTTGTGTTAACAGACCTCTCTGCATTGAATCATACCTGTTATTAACCTCTGTCTCTCTTCCACAGCATGTCTTTATCCTGTTTTTCTTCTCTCACCCCAACCAATCACAGCAGATGGCCCCGCCCCTCCCTGAGCCTGGTTCTGTCGGAGGTTTCTTCCTGTTAAAAGGGAGTTTTTCCTTCCCACTGTCGCCAAAGTGCTGCTCATAGGGGGTCATATGATTGTTGGGTTTTTCTCTGTATCTATGAAGCGCCTTGAGGCGACTTTTGTTGTGATTTGGCGCTATATAAATAAAATGGAATTGAATTTTCAGGGTCAAAGTTCAGAGGAAAGTTTGTTCAGCAAATGAATGACAATAAATCATACATGTTTGCTGATTCACAGGTTAACAGCCTGGAGGAACAGGGCTGTGTCGTTCCTGTGATGCGATTCAGCTTTATTTCAGCCACTCAAACAAAACAACATTATATTAAAACAGAGTGCAGGTCTCATCCAACCATAGTTAAATATGTGCCAACTGATTCAGTACGTTTCATGTAGAAATATGTGTGACAACTTTTTGTTGCAGCAATGATCTCAAAACACGGGGGGGGGGCTAAGATGAATGTCTGCTGTGAGGACAGGGGGTGTGCATGTGTGCTCAAGTCACGTGACACGTCATTTACGCAACATTTGGTCGATTTAAAAGTTACAGTGAGATAAAATCATGTTATGGATTGCACTCAGTATATTGTGCCGACATGGTGAGATTGTGTCTGTCGAGCCGAGGAGAGCGTCGCAGTGCCAAAAGCTGTAAAATGAACTATCAGGCTGGAGTGTGCTGCCACAGCACAGAGCAGTCACAGAGTCCTGCAGGCAGAAGAGGAGTGATCGTGTTAGCCACCTTACAAAACAAAAAGACATGAAGTGAAAAGCAGAGCGCAGAGTGTGGCAGAAGAAGACAGACTGGGCCAAGTCCTGCATGTGCGAGAGCGAGCGACACCCGGGACAACGTCATCCGCCTCGCCTGGACTAGTCCGCCGGCCGGAGGAGGGACAGTGGCTGCACTGTGCAGCCGAAGACTCACTTTGATCGCGCAGGAAACGAGCGACGCAACCGGTCCACCGTCCGTGCAAACTGCGCCAGGCAGCGTATTGCAAGCTGGAGGACACCGAGGAAAGTCACACTAGGAGCGGCGCTTAGTGAGAGGTGATGTCGGGGGGACATGGCTTCTTCTCCGGTCACCCCAGCATCGCTTGAAGGAGAAACACCTTCACCCACCGGGAACGAGGAGCCCGCGACCACCCGACAGGTACGACACGCCTCCGAGACCCTCTGCGCGCCCGGTAACGTTGTAACGTTTTACCGAAGTTCATTCGCAAACACACCAGTTTAAGATGGACCTGAGAATCAGCACACGGGAGCACTGGTGTCTGACTCAGCAGAAACGGCGCGACGTGCGTGTAATGCTTCGTATTTGATAACGATGGAATAATTCTTTAAAATAAGCACACAGATAAACACTGGTGGGTGGAAAAGCTCGTGTTTTGGTGAAATGAGTCCCGCCTAGTCCGGTCTACACCTCATTCAGCAAACATCTGAGTCACCCTGAGACGCCAGTGCGCGTCCTTGTGATGCAAAAAGCCGTAAGTGACACGCTGTTTACACGCAGGAGCAGTTTAACACATGCAGGTTGTGCCAGTAGGCGTTTCCTTCAATGTGACACCAAACGTGTAAATCAGTGCTGGGAGCGGATGTTGGACCTGATCAGTCTTAATCTGACAAACTGTAGTTCCTGCTCTGTTTCTAATTCAGCCCCATGACAGACAACCAGCATGTTCTCCTGTCACGTGTTATTGACACGCACATATTTAGTCCGTGTGTGGGATGTTAAAGGTGAGTTTGTTCAGGGCACGATCAGACTGAGGCCATTTCAACAGGTGCAAGGAAGTGTTAGTGTGGTTACTACGGCAGCACTGATGCCCTGATGAGTGCACATGGCTGGAATGAAAAGTCAATGCTATGTATAGCATGAACTACTTGTTGTCTAAGGCGGTGCAGAGAGTGAGCAGGAAATATCTGAGGTTGGATATTTCAGTACATACAGAGCTGTGCAGAGACATTAGGATCTTAAACTATTGTCTGTATCTGGCAAAGCGAGAATCTGAGCCTTGTGTACAAACTGTCTGGTGTTTGTTCTGGCAGGAATATGAAACTACTGTGCACAGCATGCTTATTAAGATGGCCCAGGACCAGGTCATCTTGCAGGATGGTAGTGTTACATCGAGAAGGTTCCTCTTTAATTGTTGGATTTCTGTGTGAGTTTTCTCCCTGTGCCTCTGTGGCCTCTCCCCACAGTATCTGTGTTTGTGTTTAAAGTGTTTAAAGTACAGCACTAGATGATCGTATGGGTGAATGTGACTTGTTGTAAAGCACTTTGAGTTGTTGTCTATATAAAGTCTAAATGGAAATCCACTTATGTGCAGAGGACCAGAAGATCCAGCGCATCGAAATAAAAAGTTCTTTGCTTAAACAATGAATTGTGCGATAAAATATTAATTTACAAATTCATTTTTAAGTTATTTTATTTATTCAATACAAAAGTAATTTATTATCTAGTAATTTAATTGAAAAGAAAATTCTGTTGGTTTTTGTTTTTTGCCCTTCTCCCCCGTCCCTCTTCTCAGCTGTTTCTCTTTCTTTCTCCCCTTCTTTCCCCCAGTCAAGTCTGTCCCGTATTCAGTAAGTGAAAATAAAATAAACAATAAAAGGTGAATCAAATGGACCATTACGGCAAGGCTGGGATGGTCAATTTGGTAAAGTAAATCCGTTGGGCATCTTTCTTTGCCTTTAGACAACAATTCTGATGCAAAAGAGCCAAACGGGACAGGCAAAAAAAATAAATAAAATAAAATAAATATTTATAAATCAGTATTTGAAAATAAATTATTATTCCATTAATAAATACTTCAAATCAGAAAAAAAAGAAATAAAATCTCAATAAAAACCTCACATCAAAAATCCTTTTCCTGTGTCGTCTCATGTCCAACATCTGTGTAGGCAGAGTGTAAACACAGAGGCTGAATGGCCTTTGCTATAGGTGCAAAGCTAAGACTGTCTAACCAATGACAGAGCTCCTTACCTCTCACCGGCTAATTTGCATTGCTCCGGGATTTTGGAAATTTATCCATTTATTCATTATGATGTGGTTCAGCATCATAATGCTGAACCACAGAAACACACACACACACATATATATATATACACATATATTAGGGGTGCAACGATACTCGTATCGATATTGAACCGTTCGATACAGTGCTTTCGGTTCAGTACGCATATGTATCGAACAATACAACATTTTTAATTTATTTCATCAACTTTCCTTCTGACGATGCTGTCTGTGTTGAGCGCTCAGTGGATCTGCATTCGACTACTCCGCCTAGGCTGCACTGTCGAGCACAGATCCACTGAGCGCAGGGCAAGCTAGCGAGACAGAAGTTAAGCTCCTTGCAACATGGCAAACTGAACCTCCCCCACCCTCATTCAGATCTGGTGTTTGGAATTATTTTGGTCTTCATGTGACGTATGACCCTGAAGGTAAGCAGTCATGGACTAAAGTAAAACAGTATGTTGGATGTGCCACGCAATGCTCAATTACATGGGTGGGAACTAGTGTGTTAGCGCAGTTAGCTCGTTAACGTGTTGGCCGTCTAGCCCCACGCACGGGGTGATCCGCGGTCGCTCTTTAACGGAGATTTGCCGTGTTGTGGCGTTAAGGTCATTTCAGATTAACGCTGACAGCACTAGTGGGAACACAACGAATATGACTGCACATTTACTCCGACATCATCCTAGTGCAAAGACAAGTGGAAGCAGACAAAACAACAAGCACCATGCTACAAACTTTACCCGAGTCATTTAGACAGCTGTTAGCACAGGATTCTCCTTATGGGGACCTGATATGTTTAATATGCTGCTGAGAATATAGCCCAGAAGAAGCGTATAGTAGAGCTTTTATTTTGAAAGAGACATTTCTCTGTAATAAACTCTCTTTTCCAAAGATGAGCGATTCCTCCATCAGATAGATTTATTTATTTTTTATTACTTTGGTGTTTCAGCAACATTAAATTTAAAAACTGTACTTTTGAGTTAAAATATATATTTATAATTTTAATAACTGACAAATTAAAAAGGCATGAACATTTTTTTTGTATCGAAAAAATATCGAACCGTGACACCAAAGTATCGAACTGAACCGTGAATTTTGTTTGTCGTTGCACCCCTAATATATTTGTATATATGTGTGTGTGTATTTATACATCAATCCATTTTCTTGCTTATGGAGTTCAGGGCCTGGGACCTACTCCATGTCAGCTTTCAGTGTTTATGAACATGAACATTATGAACTCATGACTCCCTTGGGAAGCCTATGGTTTTTCATAGGCAGGGGATATTTGTTTTATCACAGTTCATTACCAAACAGAGCAGGGTTCTAATTGATTTGTGGCTTTTAGGATATTATGTACAGGTGTGTAAAAGTGGAGTGAATATAATTACAAACAGCAATGCTAGTGGAGTGATGACAGACAGGGCGGTTGGGGGGTGGTGAACAGTTTGCCAACAGTTCTGCCCCTGTAGAGAAGGACATCTGCCATTTCTTTTTCCTTTTAGTCAAACAATTCAGGTAGTGATGAAAGAAAATCAGACTGTGGCAGTGCTTGCAGCAGGTAACGGAGTGATAATGCAGAGTTTTTACTGCAGTGGACAGTCCCTAGTGTGACCATCGCTGGAACCAACCAGCTGATTTACACCATGGCAGCAGTCATCAGTGAAGTTCTTGGCTGCAACATGAACAATCTCAAGTAGCAATGCTACTAAACTTGCTGGAGAACTTTTAGTTCAGGCCACTTGATGAGTTTCACACAGTACTGCATATTATTTTATTAGGTTGGCACAAATGTAGGATTGTGTTTGTGATATCACGATGTGTCTGTTTCCTTTTCATATTACACTAAAGAGATCATCGCCTACAAGCCTCCGTAAACGAACAGCATGTCTATAAAAGCCCATTCATCATCCGGCCCTCCTGCTCAAACACAACCATGTAGCGCTCATCCCTCCACCCGTCTCATTCAGCATCCACACACATGTTGCAGGGAACGGGAAATAGAGTAGAGCAGCAAAGCTTGATTTCCTTTAGGATTGGTTAAACTAAAAGACGTTGACAAGGAATTTTAAGGGTTTTAGGAAGCATAAAACCGAAATCAGTTGCATTGGATACGAGTATAAATGAGTGCTTAGGCTCATGCAAGAAAAAACATCTTAGACAGGATATGACAAAACGTACTGTGATACAATTCTTCATTACTACAGCTCATTGAGTGCTTTTGTAAAAAGTCAAATCTGTGTGCTCCATTAAACCCTGTAGAAGTTGTTTCGAATGCTGACAGTGGACAAACAAAGTTGTCATTTAGCTTAAACATTAACAGTAGAAAAGGCCCGATAGGAATCTAACATCCTTGGAATCAAGCTGTGGGAGTGAGTTTTGAAACCTTTCTGTAGGACTGCTTTAAACTTGCCTTCTTGGTGATGTGTTGTCTGATGTCTTGTTTGACTTGAGCAGATTCTTTACGTGCTTTAAGTTTCTAACACATTTGCTTTAACCAGTAATTGAAACTGCTGAGTAGGAAGTACTAAAGTGGGTGTTGAGCATGTTGGGTGTGTCCTTATTACCTGTTTCGATGTTTTCTTTTAATTGAAAGCGTTTCATGAATATGAAATGCTTCTGCGTAATGTTAAACGTTATAAAATATTCTTATGATTTAAACTCTGTATTCATGGCTTATTCTTTCCTGGCCTTTCCTGTAAGCACTTTTATGCTCGGTGGTAAAATATCACAGAACTAGCAGTTTGGCGAGTGTCATACCGCCTGGATTACTGGCTCAGCTGGTAATTCAGAGATTTATGTAGCTGAGTTTGCTGTGTCATGCTGATTTGGGGAGACTGGACACAGACCTGAGTCATTCTCTTCTGGGTGATCACAGTGGTTACTCTCCTCCCTTCCTCATCTCACCCTGCAAAGAAATCTTTGTTGTTCTGCCTTGACCTCTTCCTCTGTGTTAGTTTGCTGTCCTTTCATTAGCTAGCTTTAGGACTTCTCCTCTCCTCCATGAATGTATCCCCACTAATCCCATTACATGCTTGTCCTTGTCCCACATTTATCAAACATACTTTTTAAAATCAAACAGTTAGAAATGACATTCATTACTTCATTATGTAACATGTCCCTGTGATCTAAACAGCCTGTTAGCCCTCGGAGCACATTTAAGTAAATTGAAATAATTGTGCCGATAAATTAGATTTGAAAGCTCTTATTCTAATTTTCTGTTTTGATGATATTTGGGATATGCTGTTTATGTAGAACAGCTAAAACTAGTTCTTTATATTCCCATATAAATGATAAACACACATTATTTACAAAACACTGCCCGGTGGACGCCAAAGGACGGCCTGTTTTGATTACGCTGGGATCTTTTTGGAGCGCACATTTTTGGTCTACGATCAAAGCTGCCACACCACGCTGGATTAATCTCCCAGTAGCTGAGTTTATGAAGTCATAAGAAAGGAATGTCCCACACGTTCCTGCTGTTACACCATATTTGGACTGGGACACCTTTGCTAACCTCTGTTGCTCAATGACACACTGATTTGAATCTGGAGGTGCTGGCGACATATTTGCAGCAGTGTGGGTTCACAGAGGCTGTTTAGACTCTGAGCATGTGACACACCAGTAGCGTGCCACGCTGGGCCTCTCGGGGTGGCGTACAGTGTCACTGTGTGTGTCTATTTAAGAGTTTGTCGTGTAAATGAGGACAACCAAGATATGTGAAGTATAGAGTGGTGTACCACAGTGACAGGTTAATGTCAGTGTGAGTGTGTGTAGCAGTTTGTGTGGCCAGAGAAGGTCAGCAGCCTCCAGAGGACAAAGCGCTTGTGTTCTTCCACAATCGCCCGTTTGATCAGACAGATCATTTGGCATCTGTCAGGCTAAAAACAACAACACAACATGAAACCAAGCATACGCTCTGCAGTCCTGCAGCTAACTCCTGACAGTCTGTCTGCTGTAGGCTGAAGAAATCAGGGGCTCATTCATCTGCACCTGTCAGCGTCTTTATGCTAACAATAGATCAAACAGTATGTGTCCACAGGATGTGTAATGTTGAAGGTTACCGTACATCCTTATCTCCAGCACTGAGAATCAGTTATCACTGATCGCTGTCTCTGCTTTGTTTTGACATGTTTCATATTTATATATTTCATATTTATAAGGTAAATACCCTACAACATTACAGAGAAGAAGAAGTAACCCCAGGCTCGGTGAGGGGCAGCCATCTGCCGTCACCAGCTGGAGGTGATGAGTGGAAGACTCGATAGGCCACTCTTATTTTCATCCACTGCTTCGTTACCTCGACACGATGTTTTGGATCATCGTCATGCTTGAACATCCATCTTCATGGGACGAAGGTTCCTCGTCACAGTACGATACGCGGTCCTGTCTATTGGCCCCTCCATGCAGGGAGGTCATGTTGTGCTCTTAGCAGAAAAGTGACCCATGTTTCCACCGCTTTACTGTGGGGGCGGTGTTCTTTGGTTTTTAGTGATTGTAAAGAAGTTTTCACAGACAAACCATCACAAAAAACCCATTAAGTGCCAAAATAACATAAACCTGTAGTTTTAAAAATAAATAACTACGAATTTTCAAAAACTTCTTAACAGAAAATCTGTTTAAACAAAAAGGTTTTGACCTGCTTTTTAAAAGAATGGACAGAGTCAGCTGTAGACTGGTGCAGAGCCTTGGTGGTTTCTCTAATCCAGCACAGAGGCCAGTACATTAATCTAAATGCAATGATGGAAACGCATTGATAATTTCTTCCAGTGCAGCAGAGGAGACCATGTTTCACAATTTAGAAATGTTAGGAGTGAGATAAAGATTTTACACAGTTGAAACTCAGAGAAGACTCAAACGCCAAGATTTTGAATGCTGAACTTAGCATGTGAACAAAAACAGAATAGAATGCATTTTATTGTCACTACACACATGCACAATAAGCTTCAGAGCATCTCCTATTCAGTGCAGACGTGGGAAAAGAAAGAGGGGTGAGTTGCACAGTTCTGCAGCACTATCTACAAATATAGAAACAAAACATAGTGCGATATATTTACAGTGTGGGTTACTGCACCTAAATTAAGTGTTGCACAGTGGTGATGATAGTTGTGTAGTCTGTGTGTAGAGGTCCTAGATTGGGGGGTGGAACTGTGTTTATCATGTGTGAGTTCAGGCTGGTTATGGGTCTGTGGGTCTCCTTGCTGATGCACCTGTAGCGCCTCCCTGAGGGAAGCAGGCTGAACACGTTGAAACCAGAGTGGGAGCTGTCCTTGATGATGTTTGCTGCTCTGCTGAGGCAGCGGGAGGAATAAATGTCCTTCAGGGAGGGGAGAGGGCAGCCGATGATCTTCTGTGCTGTCTTGACCACACTCTGAAGCCTCACTCTATCCGCCTTGGTGCAGCTGCCGTACCATACTGTGATGCAGTAGGTTAGCAGGCTCTCAATGGACGAGCGGTAGAAGGTCAGCAGCAGGTTGGAGTTCAGCTTGTACTTCCTGAGGACTCTCAGGAAGTGCAGCCGCTGTTGGGCCTTCTTGACGACCGCTGAGATGTTGTCTGTCCAGGAGATGTCAGCAGAGATGAGGACACCAAGGAACCGGGAGGTGTGGACCCTCTCCACACGCTCCCCGTTGATGTAGAGGGGGACCAAGTCAGTGCCTCCTGACGTTGACAATGACCTCTTTGGTTTTCTTAGTGTTCAGTCCCAGGCTGTTTTCTGAACACCATGCTGCCAGCTTCAGGACTCTGTATGCTGAATCTTTCATCCGGGCTGGACTTCTTATTCTTGACTGAACTTGGCTTTGCCCTGGTGAGTTCTTTTCTTTCTCAGAACCAACCCGATTCACCTTTCTGAGCTCACCCCGGTCCACTGACAGAGGTGGAGGGCTAGCTTCAGTTTTTAAAAACAAATTTCGATGTCGGCCGCTGTCATCATGTACCCCAGCTTCGAGGTGCAGTTATTGGAACTGAACTGAACCTCATTTCTTTGCGCTGTGGTGTATCGCCCCCCGAAATTTGTTACGGATTTTATTTCTGAATTTGCTGACTTACTGGGGAGTGTCGTCTTACGCTATGATCGTATTTTAATTCTTTGTGATTTTAACTTCCACGTTTGTTGCGAGGACGGCTCACTAGTCAAAGACTTCCTTGCTCTTATGAATTCGTTTAATCTCACCCAGTTCGTAAGTGATCCAACTCACACAAAAGGTCACACACTCGACTTGGTACTGTCCCGTGGTTTGGATATCTGCATCACGGACATTAAGGACTTCGGGATTTCGGACCATTTTCCGGTTTTGTTTAATACTGTTATTAACAATGTTGATTTGTATAGTGATGGTTCTCTACGGCAAACGCGCTCGATGAGCTCTCAGTCACTTGCTCATTTCACTGCTGCTTTTCTTGATTCTCCTCTTTCTGATGTTAATGGTATTGCAGATTTATCAGCGGAGGAACTTGCCAACCTTCTTAATACTACATGCGCCGACATTCTTAATTCGGTGGCACCTCTGAGGACAAAAAGTGCCAAATTGTTACGCCAACCCTGGCGTAATGACCCTACCGGCGCCCTTAGGCGTGGATGTCGGCGCGCTGAGCGAAAATGGAAAAAAGATAAACTCCATGTCTCTCTGGACATGCTTCGTAAATGTCTATCTAGGTATCAAAAGTCTGTTAAAGCTGCTAAATCTGCCTCCTTCTCTGGTATTATTTGGTCTAACTGCCATAATCCCCGAGCCCTTTTTAGTATTTGTAATTCCTCGATAAACCCTTGCCCCTTTACTTGTAGGGATGCCTCTCCTGTACTTCGTGATAATTTTTTTAAATATTTCACTGACAAAATTTAAGTTCTGAGGGCGTCTCTCTCATCTTGAGTCGTTGTTAGTTTCTGACCCTGTTCCAGTCCCTGAATGCTTGACTGTCCTTCAACAGTTCAATCCACTGTCTTATTCTCATTTAACAGCTATAAGTGATCATCTCTAACTCCCCCCGTGATATCGTTCCCTCTCGTTTTCTTAAGGAAGCTTTGCACACTATCGGTCCCTGTATCCAACTTTTACTAAATGTATCCCTGTCATCAGGTTGTGCACCGTCAGTATTTAAGCGCGCTGTCGTGCAACCCATTATAAAGAAAAAGGATCTTGACCCTAGTGCTCTAACTACAGACCGATCTCCAAACTCCCTCTTATATCCAAAATTCTGGAAAACGTGGTTCTAAAACAACTTCAGTCCTTCCTTGATACTAACGGTATCAGTGAAAGTCAGTCTGGCTTTAAACCTCGCCATCGCACTGAGACAGCGTTAGTTAGGCTTTTTAATGATCTTCTTCTACCTGTGGGCCATTGTTTTAGTTTTACTAGATCTGACTGCTGCCTTTGACACAGTCGACCACAAGATTCTCATCTCTAGAACATGTCGTTGGTCTTAAAGTTATAGCTTTATCTTGGTTCATCTGTCAAAGAGGTCGTTTTCCGTAGCCATGGGGCAACACTCCTCGGCCTCTGCCCCATTGTGGTGTGCCTCAAGGATCTGTGCTCGGCCCAGTTCTCTTTTTCCTTGTACATGCTGCCTTTGGGAGTAATACTTAAAAAATATAACATTTCCTTTCACTGCTACGCCGACGACATACAAATTTATTTCCCTTTGACATCAGATGTCTCTACGTCTCTGGAACCCCTATTCGACTGTCTAAATGAGGTCCAAACGTGGTCACGTCTCTCACACTGAACGAGGATAAGACAGAAGTTATAGTTTTTGATAGTCACACCCCGCTGGAACAACTGCCTTAGGGTCCCTTGGTAGCCATCTCTCACTCACTGTTAGAAACCTTGGTGTTTTCCTGCTCTTTCAAACTCAAGAAACAGATCTCCTCTGTGGTAAAAAACTGTTTCTACCAGCTGCGTCAGATATCTAAAGCAAAGCCATACCTCCCTTTGAAGGACCTTAAAAAACTCATTCATGGTCTTATCACTTCCAGATTAGACTACTGTGATTCTCTCTACTCGGGCCTCCCACCTTCCTCTATTCACCGGCTCCAGTTAGTTTGAAATGCAGCTGCGCGTCTCTTAACTGGAACTAGAAATTATGCCCACATCACACCAGTTTTAGCCAACCTACGTTGGCTCCCTGTTGATTATCGTACCAATATTCAAAATTCTTTTGCTTACCTTTAAAACTTTAAACAATTTAGCTCCCAGCTATCTACGCGAGCGCCTCCATTTGTAAATCCCTAATAAGGCACTTAGATCTTCCAATCAAATGCTCCTGACGCAACCGAGGTCTCGTCTGAAGTCCAGAGGGGATCGGGCCTTTGCTGTCGTAGCTCCCAGACTCTGGAGTAACCTCCCTCTTTATATTCGTTCCTCCGAGTCCATCCAGTCTTTTAAATTGCATCTTAAAACTTATTATTTTAGTCTGGCTTTTGATCCAAACTAGTATGTTATTTCTATTTTATTTATTTATTTATTTTGATAACACTTCTGAAGCGTCAGAGCTGTCCTTGCCTGTGATAGAGCTGACCTGCCATAGGACACTGTGACGAGTGTAAATCCAGGCTGAATTCCTTGTGTTGGACAGTATTTGTGTGCAGCAGCAGAGCGCACAAATCAAACTGTATGTTTTGGTAAGCCTGGCCTTCTTGTACTGGATGTCAGTGAGCCAGTAGCTGGTGAGTTCATCACATTAACATTTTTACTAGCAATTTCACTAGCTGGGACCACATCCTCAGTTACGATGAACGATGATGGATGAGGGAGCGTGTACTGGTGCTGCAATGTGGGGAAGGCCTCAAAGAGGACCGGCAGCGGCTCCTGGGCTCCAGGTGGGCATGAAAATGAGAACAGAGGGTATTGGTGAAGGGGGCATATATAAACTGAGGCGGCGAGAATGAGGTGTGGTCCCACTCCTGAAATTCAGATAATATCTCCACTTAGAATAAACTGGGTCAAAGAAAAAGTGCCTCTGATTGGGCTGCTTTCTACAGTTGGCTGTGAGTCCATTGCAGGGCATCAAACATGGATAAGGGGTTGTTTCAACAGTAATTCTATGATGAAAAATTAACGAGGCATTTATCAGGATCTATATTTAATTGAATATCTATTTAACATATTTAATCAATATAAAGCTCAGTGTCTATTTCTTAGCTTGTAAAGTTGTGAAATTCATGGCAGATTCACTTCTTGGCTGTTTTGTGTTTTATTAGATAGTTGATAATAAAGAGTGTCTTTGCCTGTGGCTTTGTTAAGACTGCAGGTTTTTGTCCGCCTGACCTTTGGTGACCTTGGCGAGCTCAGGATGAACAGGCTGTCTGCTCTGTTTGGGTGTGATGCTGCCTGCAGAGACAGTCTACTCTCATGCAGACACAACATCTTTACTGATATAACGTGGTCATGGACTCTTCTCTGTTCTTCCTTATGAAATAATAGTAAAATGACTCTGCAGTTTTGATTCAAAATGCACCAGGTCTGCTCAGTCTGAATCACACCGTTAGAGCCAGACCAAATGATTGGAGCACCAATATTAGCACTCAAAGAGTCTAAGCAGTACCACTACCAGCTTTGGCCAGTGCAGGAGTGAACATGTAGATCCATGTTCTACTGAGCAGACACTGAGCAGAGGCAACATGCAGTAAATGAATTAGTGGTCTCCACATGTTTGCACCCAAGGTTTCCCTGCTTTTGTGAGCTGAGCTGTTTTAATATTTTCCATGTATTAGATGATACTGTCCAATGCTTCCAGGGCTGTGAAGATGGAAAAAATGATGTTGCAGTCGTTGCTGAAGTGTTGGTACCATTTGAAGGAAGTCATTAAAGCGCCAGAGCGAGCAGACAAGGCAAGCACTCAAAGAATGTGGAAGGCAGTCGGGGAAAGTTGCCATGGACGGACTTGATTCCTCCCAGCCCCAAACAGCTTTTATACTGTGGACAAAAATACATGAAAGTGTGTGTGTGTACCTGTTTAGATGTCTCTGTGGGGACCAAGAATTGGAATGTTACTATACTTGTGGGGACCAACAGTCATTTATGAGGACAAAAGTGCCTCACGAGTTTGAGACTCACAATGTGGTTCTAGTGTCAGGGTTACAGTTAGGTTATGGTTAGGTTTAGGTTGAGCGTTAACCATCCATTATTGATGGTTACAGTGAGCGGCTAGGAAAAGGATCATGTCAACTAGGTGTCCTCACTAAGATATCAAAACTAGAATGTGTGTGTGTGTGTGTGTGTGTTAGTGAAAGGAACTGTAACTGGTCCCAGTAGCAGCAGGATACAAACGCCATAATGACACAGCTGCCTCTCGTCTGCCTTCCTCCCCTGAGTGAAATAAGATATTTGGGACCTTTGAATAGTTTCTTGAAAATATTTTTTTGTTTAAAGAAAGGAAAGAGAAGTTTAATCCTTTAACTATTTAACTGTTAGGTGTCAATCCCTGGGAGGGTTTCCCCCTTTTATTTGGCGTGGAGTCAGAATTATGGCTTCTCCACACTGTGGAAGTAGCTCTTTGACACAGTCGAGCAGTCATTGGTCATAACAGGATCATTTAAGACTCGATGATGAATAAGACTGTTGAAGTGCATGAGAAGGATCTCATATAAAACAGTCTGTGTCTGCTCCTCAATTCAATTTAATTCAGAAGACCCCTATGAGTGCAAGATCAAGGAAACAGTTCACCCTGCCTGGGATAGTGTTACCAGGGCCCTGCCCTGGAGCCAGGCCCGGGGAGGGTGCCAGAAGCTGTACATCTGGTGGCCGGGCACTGGTCCATGGGGCCTGGCTGGGCACAACCCGAAAAAGGGACATGGGCCCATTCTTATGCAGGCCCACCACCTGCAGTGGGCGCCATAGGGGTCGCATGCAATGTGTGCCACGTGGCAGCCAGGATCAGAGGCCATGGCGGACGGATCCCCGGCTACCAAGACTAGACTTAGTGTCTCATAGTCATTGAAGAACTCTGACTTGCTTCCTGTTCTAGTTGTTCTCTGGAAAAAAATCTGCAGGTCAAACAGGTGCACATACAAAGAGCACATTATTGATTAAAGCCTGGAAAACAACTGAGGCATTTGTCAGCCCGGCACGCTTGAAATGTCCAAGTGTTGAAAACAGTTTTCCATTCGTCACCTCCCCAATGTCCACCAGATGGAACGTGTTTCTAAGATCAAGCTTAGTGAAGATTATTGCTCTATGTAGTGGCTAAAAGCTCCAGCTGAAGCTGTTCTACAGTGGCTGGATGCAAAGCCCAATCACCATATAGCAGAACGTCTGTGAAGGTTCTCAGTCATCCAGGTCATCGTAGTCAAAGGAGCTTGCAAAGAAAAGCGTCTGGACTTCTTTAAGTTGCTTGAAGACGTTTCACCTCTCATCCGAGAAGCTTCTTATGTTGTTGTACTAGAGACAACACACTCGTTTTGCAGGATCCACCTGTGTTATCGCACAGGGAGAATTGATGTGGCCATTCTTCAGTCCTTCTCTACCACTCCTCCTGAGTAAGTCTGCTCAGCTGCACTGACTTCTCACGATGTTCTTGATGAGGAAGCTGATCGTGACTTGTAGTTTCTTTCAGTATTCAGTTATGGCAGTGGTGTCCAAACCCAGGCCACGAGCGTCCTGCAGGTTTTAGACGTGTCCAGCTGATTTAAATGGCTCAACATGCCTTGAAGTTCTCCAGACGCCTGGTAATGAACTAATCATTTGATTCAGGTGAGTAGACCCAGGGTGAGATCTAAAACCTGCAGGACACCGGCCCTCGAGGCCTGGAGCTGGCCAAGTTATGAAGCTAACTATTCTCAAAGCTAATGTAAAGTTCTTCAAATGATTTCGTTTCATCCGTAGATACCAACTCATCTCTCAGGTGCTTACAGCGTGATAGAAGGTGCTTCAGAAGAGTCCAAAATGTTGCTGATTTAGATGTTCTGTCATGGCATAGGAGGATTCTGGATTCAGGAGCAGATGGTGCAGTGAAAATGTTTATTTACAAACTACAGAGAAATACATATGGGCTTGGATTAAGTGGGCTGCTTAGAGCAGGGCGATATGGCCAAAAATATGTATCGCGACATATATTTGAAAATTTGCGATAACGATATAACTGATGCGAGACAAAATACAACTCCACAACTTTACCAGCGCAAAAAGCCCATCAATTTATTTTCACTTAAACAAGCAGCTGTTTTTTTTATGTGCATTAAAGCTTTATAAAAATGTAACAGTGCAAATGCAAATTCCTCGCTGACAGTTTAACCAAAAGGCATTTCCAGTAGAAATGGGCTGACATATCCTGAGCATAACCATGTATAATATCCACTGAAGTTAAAGAGGTGCTTTGCTACATTAAACTGCAGTGTGCCAAATCAATCAATCTTTATTTATAAAGCACTTTTCATACAAAAAAAAATGTAGCACAAAGTGCTTTACATGGTTAATAAAAAAGTCAAATACGTATTTTTCAGACCATAAGGTGCACGAGATTATAAGACACAAGAAACAAAGCAGCCAGATAAATCAAACTTTATTAAACTCATTCTTCTTGCTTCCTCCACTTCTGTACCATTGATTCATTAATGTTGAATTCTCTGGCAGCTGCTCTATTCCCATGTTGTTGCAGTATATTAATGACTAACCTCGTATTGTGGATGGATTATCTCAGTTGTTCTCCTGACTGAAGTTTGGTCCGTTTACAGCATCCTGCCATGCGATTGCATTTGTTTCTAACCATGAGGAACCTTCACGTTAACTTTTATAAGTGTAAAAGTGTTAGTGTTCGTCCTCCAGCTTCACTGTTTATGTTATGCTAACATAGCTGTGTCGCTAGCGATCACGTAGCACATCATTATATACCAGCTAGCCCAACTTCAGTAACCCTACAAACGTCACTGCTGTTTAGTTTCCTGTCTTCATTTATGTTGGAAGTGATAGCAGAGCTGTACGTTTGAATTTTTCAGAAATCTCTCAGTCAGAACATGCTACATCATGATTATGGTAACTAGCGAAACTAGCAAGCTAACTTCCGCTAGCTTCCTGCTAACTTCTAACTCCGTTAAATATAATAAATTTTGTTTTCATGGATGCCTGGATGTTAAACTTAATTGTTACACCTGGTAAAGCAGCAATGCTGTTCGTTTTATTATTGTTGAAAGAATTTAGTTTTTAACTCTCAGTGATGTCGCAGTGTTCGTTTGACTTTGGGTCCTGAAGGACGGAGTTTAGGACCCAGATTACTCCCAGATTTACGAGCACCTTAGTCCGAAAAATATGGCAATAACGACGGCCGCTTGCATGTTCTACAAAAAAATGGTGCTTTGTTGTGTATCTGACGGACAAACACCAAACCAGTTCCACATCACTGAAGCTGCACCATTTTTACAAACCAGTTCTGGTTCATCCGTTTCATTCAACGATCCGCTTTCCCCCTTCTCATTCTCTGTCGCTGCCATGTGGGTATGAAAACAAAGGCACTTTACCCATATTCTATCGCAATATTTAATTTTTTTTATCGTTGCCCAACATTATACTGGTATTACCGTGAACAGTATGATGTGGCACAGCCATAGGTGGGCTGGTAGGAATGCTGCGGAGGGAGGAGAGAATGGGTTAGCCAGAGTCTAGAGTGAGATTTACACTTACAGAGAGAGTCGAAACCATCCTACCGGGCGATGTGGTGACAAGAAGCAGGTAGTAAGCGACGTAACAGGCGTGTCTTTTCCTCTGTAGAGCTAACACTCCTGCTGTTTTACTTCTGTACTCCTGTGCATACGTCAAGGATGTCACAATCACATTTTACAGCATCCATGTTATATTAGAGATACTTTAGTCCCAGCAAAGTAGTGTACTGTTGTTGTTTGCTCCATTGCAACAAAACATGCAATGATATTATACTGAATTGCACCAGTTTTTAGGACGTCTATCTTTTACTTTCTGTGGGTTTTTCACTGCTTCTCTGCGATCAGATGAATTGTGCACACTATTTGCTCTTCCACAGCTTTATTTTTAGTCTTTGAATGCTCCCATCACTTCTGTGATGACAAAAGTCATGATTATGCCATAGTCAGTCTATTTATATAGACCAAAGTCTCATCAGCAGATCCAAACCGACAGAAAGGCCACGGTTTCCTAAGAATAGAGCACTTACCAGTTATTCACATTGAAATGTCCTGTAACGTAGACACCGTTATCATGGTTTTGTTAACCTTAAAGAACAAAACTATGTGCCTGTTTAAATATTTATGGTCTGTATATACATTAATAATATTTACCATTAAAGGCAGTTTACTTTATACCTAGATCATCGATCACAGTGCATCGATCGGCTTCCTGCTTTACTTCCTCATTGATGACTGAGATGCTGCAATTAGTCCTCCAAAATATTAAGCAGGGTGCACGCCATCCCATCAGTTTCCATACTCCTGATATAGAGTGAGATTTCCTGAAGCCTTGCTATTTATAGCTGCAGGAGGCAGCTTCTAGCTTCTCCCTGGAGGAAGCTGTCCTTGTTTTTGTCTTCATCAAAAAACCTTAAAATCTAAAAATACAGACACCAGGTTCTTTGTTGGGCTTCTCTTTGTGGTTTGCTGTGGCTTTGCATCTGCTCTGCATCCCTGACCATCAATGTCACCAACATGTGTTCAATGATCAGCCAGTTCACCTCTGAGGGACTTTGGTCTATTCAAACTGGCTGAGATGCTGTGGCTTAAAAAGGCGGTTCAGACTTGAAAACCCTCCGATGGGCTGAATTATAACTCTAATAAGAATAAATAGCTACATTTACAACCTGCATGTTGTGTTTACTTGTGTTGTCTGTGTCTAATATGAACATTTTGTTGATGATCTGAAACATTCAAATGTAACATTTTTGGATTCATTCCTGTGGAGCTCAGGTCGGCACTCCCAGTCAGCGAGCCATGGCATGCATGTATGTGTATGTGGAGACATGTGTCTGTATGTTCGCATGCATGTATTTATACATACATGTATGCATGTGCGTGTATGTTTGTATGGGTGTATCCGTATGTTTGCAGGTGCATGTATAACTTGTACATATCGTTCTTGTGTAAATGTAAATTTGTCTGTGATTGTGTAAATACTTCACACACATGGAGAAATGTCAAACAGCCTTTCATTGTTCTTGTAACAGTGACAATAAAAGCTATTCTATTCTATTCTATTCTATTGCTCTGTCATGCATTCTTGCATCTCTTGCCTGCAAGCACACTTTGCAGAGTGCACTCTGTAGTTTATTTTACATAATAGTTAATACAGTACTTGTATTTAAGTGTATTTCGGTTTAGTTTTTTACATCTCATAGCACTGCAAACACTTATAAAGCATAAAGTTTACTAAGAACCGATTAGTAATTAGGGATGGGTACCGGTGTCCGGTGCCATGATGGCACCGGTTCTGACATAAACAGTGGTAACCAGACTGAAAGGCAGCGCACATTTCGGTGCTTTATTTCTGTGCTTTATTTTCCTGAGCTGTCATACACTTTAGATTCTAGCCAATCATTTTACGTTTCCGAGGATAGTAGGCGGGCCCAGGTACGTACGTTCTTTTAGAGCAGAGCTACAGATTAAAAATGCCCAAGGCGAAGCGGTCAAAGTCTGGCTGTACTTCACAGCAGAAGATGCAAACTCAGCAGCAACAAGTGCTTTAAGCTGATACTGTGATACTGTCAAAGGAGGTAACACCTCGAATCTGATGACACACCTGGCGACGCATAGCATTTTTTTTAAAAGCCGAGAAATGCGCCGTATTTGATAGCTTGCTGCGAGACCTCACACCGTGCACATCTACTGCGGGTGTGGTGCCTGTTATCGGACCCGGAGTGAGCAACATCCCCAAGAACCTGAAGAGGAGAGTCCTGGCCCCTAGCCCTGCCAGTGTAGCAGAAATGATGAGGATGATGATGCAGCAGCAGCCGTTCTTCTCTGCGTGAGGAGCTTAATGTTGTTCGTGTGTAATTTACGTTGAGCAGGCTAACCACGTTATTACATTAATGCATGTAAGGTGAACTAGCAAACATCATCATAGCTACATGCGGCTGTCTTCTTGTTTGATGGCAGATACTCCCTTCACCCTGGCCAAAAAGCTAAAATGACCAAAGAAAAAGTGGGAAACAGCTAAACATGAGAGGTTTTTGGACAAAGTTTGTGTTTTTTCCATTGTTTAAGCACTGCTTCCAGCCAAGAGTGATACCATATATGCCCCATAGCTGCAGAAAAGGCTAACATTGTTATCTTTTTACAAAAAAACAGCTGAACATGAGAGGTTTTTGGACCAATTTTGTGTTCTCCATTCGTTAAGCACCGGTTTGAGCACCGTTTAAGCACCGGCACCGTTTCAAAAGTAACGGTTTGGCACCGGTATCGGATAAAACCTAAACGATACCCATCCCTATTAGTAATAAGAGCCTTCTTGTAGTTCCACTAAACTGCACGATAAATCATAGAAGTAATTCAGACAGGGAATTTTACAGTGGGGCAAAAAAGTATTTAGTCAGCCACCGATTGTGCAAGTTCCCCCACCTAAAATGATGACAGAGGTCAGTAATTTGCACCAGAGGTACACGTCAACTGTGAGAGACAGAATGTGAAAAAAAAATCCATGAATTCACATGGTAGGATTTGTAAAGAATGTAAGTAATGGTAATGGTAAATGGTAAATGCACTGGTTCTTATACAGCACTCTTCTACCCTCCCTAAGCACTAAACCAGTTCCAGAGCATCTAATAAAAGCACTGGCAGCAACAGGGGCCAGTATCCCGCCCAAGGTGACTTTGGCACGCAGACTGGAGCAGCCGGGGATCGAACTACCGACTGACGTCCTGAGCCACAGTCGCCTCTTTTCCAGTAGAACATAACTGCCTCAGCTCTACTCGACTCTGTTTCTCAGTTACAGTTGAGCACCACCTCGGTGTGGGTGGGGCTGTTACAGCAACACAATCTGGAAGTCCCGTGACGCAAACACAACAAGCGATGACATCCCGGTGATGGAACATCTGCACCCCGTCACTGGACTTCCTGTGTAGCCGTTTCCCTCGTTGCCAGGCAGGTTTGAGTCTTGAAGGGTTCGCTCTCATAACTGATCCAGTGATGTCACTTCCTGGCCATCAGTGGCATGTATCTGGGACACAAACTGGGCTTGGAACTGGGTGAGAGATGAAACTCTGAGGACCTGCACAGACTTGCTGCCTCGCTCTTTGTGAGGAACGTCCTTCAGGAGTATGAAAGGGAAACTAGCAGTTTATTGAAACCAGCTGCGCTTCAACCTCAGATGCACACAAAGTAGACTCGTTCCCCAAGAGTTTGCACTTTGGATCCCAGGTATCGAACCAGCAACCCTCTGATTAGCAGATGAGCCAGTCGGGCTACAGCTACCCTACGTGTGTGTGTGTGTTGCCTTTTCATTCACATAATCCATCTTATCTCTAATGAAAAAGCCAAATGAAATCCTCAGATTTGCCCCTCAGGTTCCCACAGTGTTCAGGTCACACCAGGCCACAGTCCCACATTTGAGCCACGACTGTGGGTCACACAGAGGACAGAGCATGTCCTTTAGCCTTCTTTGTTTTTGGATTGTGTGCCACAGAGTCTCACTGAAGATGATTTTGGCACGTTTGCTGAGATTGTTTGAAAAACAAGCTGAAGAACACGTCCACGATGTCACAGCAGCTGTGGGCCTCGATGGAGCCCACGTTTGTCCTGGAGGCGTCCTCTGTGGAGCGAGGCCGGCTCACATGGTTCAGTCTGAACAGGGTGAAGCTCCAGCTTTGACCTCATTAACTTCCAGTAGTGGAAAAGCAGCTGTAGCTGCATTTTTCATCACTATTGATGGGATGCTGCTATGACCTGCTGTTAGTGGGAGCTCAAAGCCTGAGGCCATCATTAAGATCTGTGTGGGTCTGTGTGGGTCTGTGTGTGTGTGTGGGTCTGTGTGGGTCTGTGTGTGTGTGTGTGTGGGTCTGTGTGTGTGTGGGACACTCACTGAGTAGTAGTCCACTGACCGACCCAAACACGGTGACTTCATATCACAGGAAATATTCAGCTCAGGCTTCTGTCTGACGCTTTGCTGTCTCACATTTAAATCACAAAGGTTGTTTCTACAAACACCCACTCATCTATCGTCCTCTTACACACCGGTCACAGACCCACTGCTGAACTCACAATATCATTTATTTTCCTTGTGTTTGATTGGTGGTACAGTTGTTTTATTTTGTGTGTTTGTTACACAGGAAAGCTGTTATTGATCAGTTTGAGAGTAAAACAGAAACTGTGAGTGTAAATGTGGAGATTACAGTCGTTTCATGCTGTAACCTACAAAATGCTTTGTGCAGACGAGTCAGTGAAATCAATCAATCATCCTGATTTCTTTAGCTCATGAACACAGTGTGGGGTCAGTGTTAACAACATGGTGCAGAAAGGAAACACAAGCGTGGAGTCGGTGGGATTGTGCAAACGGTGGCTCGTGCATCAATCAGCTCCAGCTGTGATGCATCTCTTTGATTAGTGGGAGCAGCAAACTCCATCCAGATAGCTTCCTTTGTTTTTTTCACTTGACTGATCAATCAGCGCACAGCTCCGTTTAGCACACACGCCATCTTTAACGACGGCGTGGAGTCTGTGCCCTGTTCCTCCCACACACGAGTGTTCGTTCATGTTCGGCCTTTGTGTCTGAGCGTTTCCTCTCGGTGTGTCTGTAACGAGGAAGCCACGGGCAGGTCGCACACAAACGTGTGGCTGCCGAGTGTGCGAGTGTGGCAACGTGTGGCAACTATTCTGGTTTGCCAGCGACGTTTCCAGATAAACACTGGTGGCAGCTGCTGCCATGGCAACACCATTGTGCTCCCTCCCTCCCTCGCTCGTCTCCCCTCCCTCTCCCCAACCACTCCTCTCTCTCATGCTCCGCCGGCTCAGAGAGCGAGGACCAGAGAGGAGAGAGGTCAGCTCGATTCAGAGGACAGAAAGAAGAAAGGAATAACCCGGAGTGGACGGGGACAGGATGAGCGAGGACAGCCACTCCCACTACAGGCTGGACCCCAGCGATCGGCTCAACGGGCTGGGACAGAGGAGGAAGAGACCCAAGAAGGTAAACGAATAGATGGAGAGCCACGTGGTGCAAAGTGTGTAAGGATGGAGCACCCCACCCTGCAAAAAGAGAAAGGAGGTGGGGTTAGGTGAGGTTTGTTTATGTGCAGACGAGCGTCCACATGATGTTAGGAGCACCGAACCATCCGAACTCTCACCCCGTCGTCTCCTGTGGAGTGTGTGGCTGCTCCCCCACAGCAGTCGTATCCTCTCTCATATCCTCCGTCTCCTGGTGTTGTGTTGCTCCACAGTGAGTCGTAGTAGGAGGCTCACATGCTGTCAGGGTGGGTCCCTGCTCGCTCTTTGTGTGCCTGTCGTTGGGGGTTTTGGTGTTTGCAGCTATCAGGAGGTTTGTGTTGTAGCCTGATGTGAGAAGTGTTGTTATTATCATCATTTTTAACATTTCTGCAGCGCTACAATAAACAGACACACACCCATCAGCCTGTTTACAGATCTATACGCCCATAAAGACGTGAAACACACATTGCACAAATCTACTATAACGTGTTCATATGTGTTATAAAATAAAGAGGTAAAGTATTAGCTGTTCAGGTTGATTCATAAATATGACCTCAGCACGTGAAATCCTTCTGCTGACATCCCTAAAAGCTCGTCAGACCAACGAAGCCGTACAACACAAATAACCAGACCAAACCAGGGTTGTGCGTCTGTTGTTGAGAACATTGTCAGTAAACCACAGTGACGTCCTACAGAGGACTCGTGTTGTCATTATTTTTGTGTATGTCGTGTGAGCTGAGAGCTGTAACCAAAGGTAGTGAGCGCGTCGGCCTTTAACGTCGCGGCTGGTTGTGCGATCGTGTCGCCGCTGAACTCGTGAGAGTTTGTCTCAGGGATCTTTACATTTGAAGTCAGGTGAACATCCAGTGAACTAACAGAACATTCAGGAGCAGTTTACTCTCATGAATGTCAGACAAACTGAGGTTTGTGTGTCAGTTAGATTCTTTAAGTCGTTAAAGTGTCTCTGTTAGGAAAAGCATCTGTTTCCTCCCACCTCTGCAGAACTGCGTGACCTGTAGCATCATTGCAGGAAGTATCCTGTGACAATGAGTGACTGCACATCATCATTATCAACACATAAACCTGTGGTCTGGACCTGCAGTTCTTATTTTTACTGTCTGGTTTTGTGTAAAGCAGCACTTCAGTAAGCACCTGTGAAGCACACAGTCATAGTCGAGTAATGAAGCGATCCATATGTGAAACATATTCCACGTCTACAGGATAGTGGAGGTTACATGGGTCAACCTGGCAAACTGTACCAGCACATGTGATCACACTGATAGCAGAACACAGGTATGTGAGTCTCTACGACGAGGTCAGAAACCAGTAACAAATGTTTCATGTGATTCGTTTTTCTCCAGTTTGTCTGCAGTGAACCTTAAATACTCACTGAACCAGCTGTTTCCTGATGTGGTGACGTGTGTCGGTGATGAAGCCAACACTCTGTCCAGTGTTGGGCAAGTTACTTGAAAACAGTAATCAGTAACTAATTACTTCCCAAAAAAAGTAATCCCGTTACTTTACTGATTACTTATTTTCAAAAGTAATTAATTACTTAGTTACTTTTTAAAAACACGATTTCCAACCTGAAGAGGTGATAAAGTGATAGATCTTTCAGCCCAATTCTACTTTTTCTGCATAATCCATCATACAAAATGTAATCAAATGGAAAAGTCTCTTTTTAAAACTTGTTTTATTAGATTTAATCTTTTAACTTTATGCATCAAGCAAACATTTAATTATATGCAACATTCTCTGACTGGAAGAAATTAGTTTAACATTTAAACCTATTTTCTGCACATTCCAGCTCATAAAATAAAATATTTTTTGTGTTTACACTCAGTCTTTCAAATAGATGCAAGTAAAACACAGCAGAAAATAAATAAAGTCAAAGACTCAGCGGTGCTGTTGCTCTATTTTCACCTGTAAAGCAGGAGTGGGGTAGGCGGAGGGTTACCCTGGTGCAGGTGTGCCGCGGTCAGTGGAAGAATCCGCGAGTTTCTCTGTGAGTTTCCCATTACGTCGTAGCTACTCGGTGCTTGTTGGAAGTTTAGGGGGTTTTTTCGCTGTAAAAAGAAGTTTTCTTCCCACGCACAGCGGACACTAATGTTTTTGTCACTTTTTATGGAATCAAACTCAAAGTAAGGTCAGTACTTCCACGCTTTAAACGCTGCACGCTCATACTCTCTCTGCACTCGATATGTGATCCATTGTTGATCTGCACACAGCTGTTGTCACTAACGTCGCACTCGCTTACGTCACTGTCGTGAGACATTCTCGCAAAAAAATCACGGTTTTAGTAACGCAGTAACGCAGCGTTCCTACGGGAAAGTAACGGTAATCTAATTACTGTTTTTGCAATAGTAATCCCTTACTTTACTCGTTACTTCAAAAAAATAATGGGATTACGCGTTACTGGAGCGTTGTTCTCCTCTGTAACAAAGCAGTGATAAAGGAATAGATGCTGATTTTATTAACTTGTGTCTTTGTGCTGCTGGATTCAGTCTGAAGCAGGCAGCAGTGCTGAACCTACCAGTGTAAATGTGATGGTGGAAGCAGAGGCCAGCACTTGGCAGTGCTAAACACAATAAAAGACTCACAAGTTCCTGCTCAAAGGTCAGCTGCCTTCAGATCAATCATTAACCTGCAGCAGGTTGTGGCCTGATGTGTTTGTAAGAGTTTCACTTTCAGGAGGAGAAGATTTAAACGAGTCACACAAATGTGAACTACAAAGTCTGTGACACACAATTTATGCAAACTGCATGAAATCTGACCTGAAGAAATCCAGTCTTCTGCCTGTTGTGGTTGGGACAGCTGCTCGTAGGAGAGTTTGTTTGTAGGAGGTGGAGATGTTCTCAGAGCAAGTGCGTAATCGTCTCTTTGTGTAGACGCTAAAAGCTGTGAGCCAAAACTCTCTGCTCTGAAACTCTTCACTCAGTCCTCACGCTGAGAGTTTAGAGGCTGAACTTCTTGTTCCTCCATAACACTTTTCATGAAACAGCAGAAATGAGCTTGTGTTTCTCAGCAGTGCGCACACAGAGAACCGATCTTCTCTGCTCAGTCTGAACAAATCAAAGTGAAACGTCAGTGAAAACACAGCTGCTGATCAAACTGTGTCAGATTAATGCCTCAATGTTTCACTGTGACGTTAAAAAATACATAAAAATGATTTAAAGAAGTAGGAGGCAGATTTTCACAATAAGAGCACTTTTAATTCAGTTAATGTCAAACTGTCATCAACACCTCTGTGTTGTCTCTGTCTCTGAGCAGATTCAGGCATTACTCAAATAATAAAGGCTTTTTTTTTCACTATTATACTTTTCATTAGTCTCCAGGTTGATGATTATAAACAGAATTATTAAAGTTTTTATCATTTCAGGCTGAAAATCAACATGAATTTGGTTCTAATCAAAGAAGCTCCTTTAATGTGTGTCATTAAAATCCTCACACAGACTTAAAAAGGCGACATTAACATTAAAATAAATGAAAGAAGCTTCAGCTGAGAGCTTCATGCAGTCATCATCAGCAGCTCATAGCAGTCACAGCTCTTTATTACGCAGCTTTGCAGGAATTAAAGTGGCTGAAGTGTCAGAGTTTGTGTGAGAAGCTGCTTCATGGACAGCTGTACACACGTCTTTATTATTTCTTCATAAATCAAACACACAGGTTTGTCTGCAGATGATTTAAAGTGTGTCGTTGTGCAGTTAAAGCTGTTTGTGTGACGCCCTGACCTCCTGTGAATGAAACAGCCAATCAGATCCATCAGAGAGAGAGCAGGAAGTGTTGTGTGTTTGTGACAGAACAAGGAAACAGTGATGATGATGAACATACAGGTCCTCTGATGTTTCCTGTTACAGTAACGCTTGTTCATCTGTTGCTCTCCTACACTTTCCTATAAATAAAGGAGAAAAAGTCCGTTTAGTTTCATTTCCTACAGCTCAGAGTTACACTTCACATTCCTGCTGTCACATCAAAAAGCTTCACTTTGGTCCAACATCTACATGTTAACATGAAACACAGACAGACTCAGAACATCTGGAACATCTGCACTTTGACCCAAACTGTTATAGCAGGATATTTTCTGCATATTTCTTATGTTGGACCTGTTTGAACTGTAAACGACCTGTAATCATCTGTAAATGGTGTGAGACACACTGAGGCCACCTACAGGGCAGCTGGGGAACAGCAGGGATCTGAAATCATACGAGACGTTAGTGAGTGAGAAGAACAAACGGACTTAAGATGGCTCGAAGTGATCAAAGTTGATCTAAAACAGAAGATAAATCCAAAGCAGCATCAGATGAATGTTACCATTTCCAGTTACGGTGCCCTTCATCTAATATGGAAATGTGTTTTTTTTTTTTTGCCGTGTTGTTGTTCTTCCTATTGTGTTTAGGCCAGAGATGCTCTTCAAACAGCGGACAGACATGACCACATTACAAGAACATGGTGTGAGTCCGATTTGATATTCCAGTCAACGCTGAGAGACCTTAACCAGGAAGTCAGAGGTCAGCTGATGCTGCGAGCAGGAAGCGAACCAAGGGAAAGGTCCACTCTACTCAATCTCAAAGAAAATATGCTGGTATTTGTTGATGTTGATGGTACAATAAAAATATATAATATAATAAATAATAAAATATCATGTGATGATGAGATGTGTTGTTGGTGTTTGTATTTTCTGTAAATGTCTTTTTTAATGTAAATGCTTTGTTCCAGACGGACAGGGAATCAGTTGCTGTACGATGACATCATCTTGATGTTGACGAGGAGGGCGAGAAAAACTAGTTTTGTCCTGCAGATGGCGATCTTGCACCGTGTTCAGAGAGCCGACACTTTGATGGTGCTGCTCTACTCAGCTTACTTTAGCCTGGGTTGGACTCTATATGAGCAGCTTCCACTCTGGTTTCACTCTTAAACACACTTGTTTGATTTCACTTGTAAAAGTTGAAGAATAAATATTTTATTACAAAATTATTTGTTGATGCATTTTTTTAGGGTCAAATATCTTGTTTGATTTGAGGAATGAACTGTTAGGGTGGAAAAAGTGAATCAGGTTAAAATAGTGGTGCTTTATATCAGTGAAGATGTATAATGTAATTTAAAATGTTGATGATGGGTTGTAGTGGGCTTGTACTTACAAAACTGCCTCATTTTATTGGAACGATCCACAGTTGCATCCATTCACGGATGACATCTGACATCATTTGACATCTGGTCTGAACACGTTTGTACACAAGATGCCTCAGTTCTGGATGTTTCCACAGACTCCTCTGTGCACCTAAAGAAAAGGTCAAGGGTCAGCAGCACATGTAGTTGGGACAATTCTTCAGTCGCACAAACTACACAATCATTTTCCTCCAATGACGACTTTTCACTTGCAGAAATGGTCCTGTGTGATTTCCAGGCTGTGATATAAAAACTAGTTCCTAATGGCAGCGACTCACTCAGTAAACATGTGTTTCCTTCACCAACCTCACACACAGATCCAATAAGATCAGGAAGTGGGCAGTATAGTACAATATGTGTTATTCTGTGCTGCACTGCCCAAACTAAAGATCTGCTGAAGTGTTGGAAATGATCCAGATGTTTATTTTGGACGATACAGCAGAAGATCAGACATGAAAGTGGAGATAACACAGAAGACCTGCAGCAAAGGTCAGAGGTCAGACTGGGCCCTGGATTCAACAATGAGCCAATGATCATCAAGCAGTGACTAAAGCAGAGCCCTGACGTTCTGACATTCATCACACAGTCAGAACAAATGTCTGCTGATGACTTCATCTCATGAAACGACTGATAGATGTCAGTTCATTGATCAGCTGAGCTGCTGATCTTCATCGTCACAGAAACATTCAGCTTGTTTCAATCAGTAAATAACTCCCACTACTCCCAGTTTGAACTGTTCCCACTCAAAATGCTGTGAGAACAATGATCATTGTAGAACTTCACAAACATCACGTGTTGTTTTCCACATGTAAGATCAGCAAACACACAGAAACTTCCTGTTGCCACACACGGCCTCTAAAATCTCTTCCACGCTTTCTGTCTGAAGTCCACTCTCTGTGTCGGATCCACAGGAAACAACAAGATCTTATTAACATGGTTTTCAATGTGTCTCCTTCCAAAAAGTCCAACCAATGAACAAATGTGTGTATTTGTGGAGGCCGAACAAAAGCATGACACATTTCTCTGTTTCTATAAACTGGAGTCAAACACAAACATGAAGAGTTTCACTGACAGACTCCAAAATGCCCCCACAGTGGATCAAAGGGAAATCCTACAGTGTGGCCAGAGACTCTTAATGGCTCCAACATCAACACATCCACAATGTTGGATCCAGTTCTGCCTCACAGAGTTACTAAGACACACCCTCTGCAGCATCACAACAGCTCCACCTGCTTCACCTGCCTCCTCAGCATCTGTACACCTGAAGAGAAAAGAAAGGCTCCAACAGCTCAAATCTACAAAGGATTCATGAAGTTTCATCCAACAATAACATGTTTGCCTTCCACAGTGTGCTGTTAGACACCACTGTACCTCTGCCATTTCAAAAAGAGCAGCTTGGGAACATTTTGGCTCCAAACACTTTGTGTTTAAGTTCTTTGTTTTCTTTGTGAAGCCGACAACATCTGGAGCTTTGTGACTCATAGAAACATCATTTTGTTCTTTAGATGACAGCAGATTGGGACTGAATAATCAATCACTATCAAACCAATAAAGACAAACATGCTGATTTTACAGGAACTTTGTTGGAGAAGCTGCAAAGACATGAAACTGGTGGAGATCCCAAACCAGTTGATAGTGCTGGTTATTCCAAATAAAGCTGTTTCCCTTTGAGATGAAATGACTTTGTGTCCTGATATATAATAAAGATGTTGTTGTTTTTGAGCCCCTGTATTAAAAGTAGTTTAAAGTCAGCTTGAGTTTGATGTCTTTATGTCAAAGCTGCTCATGATGTTGAGCTGCTGATGGAATAAAAACAATATAAAAGCATGTAGTCCAGACTTAAATGTAGCCTGTTGTTAGCTGAGGTCCACACACAGTGTTTGACAGTGTAAAGTGTGTGAAAGGGCTGCTGGTGGAGCTCACTAGGATGAGCAGGTGACCACGAGGTGGAGAGCAGCTGGCCTGGCTTTGACCCGGGCCACGCCCCCTTTCTCTCTGCTTTGCTGTCACTTATCTTCACTGCTCTGTCCAATAAAGCTGAAAAAGGCCCCGAATCAAAGAAATCTGCTGCAGCCTCTGAAATGTCTTCTGTTTCCTTCCCGACGGCTTTTTCACCGTCAGCCCATCAGACAGTCCAGCAGCATTTATGATGATGTCATGATGTTGAAGAGGCTGCTACGGTGGCCTCCCATGACCCCCAGCCTCATCACAGCTGAGATGCAGACATTTGAAAACATTCAGCAGACAACTGAATAACAGTCCAACACAACAGTCTGTGTGCAGACACACACTGACCTTTCATATAGTCAAACACAGCTGGTTGAGTCATTTCTCTGTGAGTCTAAAGTGAATCTAGTATTTGAAAGTCCACTTCCTGTATTTGTTGTTGAAGACTTCTTCAGCTTCTTCTCAAGGACATCAGCTGCTTGTTTGGCAGCAGAGGCAGTTAAGAAGCTTCCTGAAAAACACTGAACAGTGAGTTCACTGTGGCATATGACAGATTCAGCTTTCTGTGTGCAAATGTGTCTGTGTCGACCTTTCAAATGCTGTTGAATCCAAAACATCAGCGGCTCCTCGGCTGCTCACTTCATGCACTTCTGTCTGTGTGACAGTCCAATGACATCACAGCTGTTTCCAGCCCCAGTGTCTCAGGACTGGACACCTTTAAACATGTCGAGGATCAAACAGCGTCCAGCTAAACACACATGAAACTATCAGAGCTGACAATCATTCCAATAACATCTAATGGTTCATGTATGTAGACACAGGACTACAAGGAAATGGCTCTCAGCATCTGGCTGTGGGAACACATGAGTCCCTGTTTGTGTTCAGATTGTGTGCATGTTTTAGACGTGTGTCACATGTAGAAACACAACAATCCCACAATGACACACAGATGTGTTTGACACAGCTGTGCAGCTGTAAGTTGTTTCTAATGATTCATTGAAGCTCTTCTAACATTCTGGAGACGATCAGTACATGAATCTGTTCAACACGACAACAATTTGACTTCAGTGTGAACGTTTGCATTAAATAACCTTCTTCATCCAGCTGACAGCATCTTCATCCTATGATGTGAACAGTTCCTCCTGTTGATGACAAACCTCTGACAGGATCTGCTTGAGGAGCTTTTTCATGTGCAGCTCTCTGAGCTCAGGGCTGAGCTGCTGTTTCATCTTTAAGAGCTGCTGCCTCCTCGCCGGACTTGTTCTCCTCTTCTTCTCCTAATGACACCATTTCTGCTTCATATTAAATTCAATAAAGATGCTGACATGTATCTGTAGCAACAACATCATTGAATCTAGAACAACTGGAGCCAAACCAGTGGCTCTGCTGGGATCACTGGTGAGCCAACACTTCCTTGTTGATGCAGATTTCAGGGCTTCCTTTTGCTCCTCCGTTATAACTGTTCTCTCTTCTCAACACATGATGACACAAAGGAATCAGCAGTGACAAAGATGATGCTGAAGAGAAGCACACACTTCACACATATAACAGACCAGTGCAGTTACACACACCTCTGCTCGACATCAGGCCTCAAACAAAGACACAAAACACTAACTTGACTCTAAACAGAAGAAACGAGCAGCTGTTTCTGTTCTGTGCTTATTTATATTTGACACACATGCTTCTCTTTGTGCAAACACACATCGCACTATAAGGGTAACCTCGCACACAATGATTGGACAGCACAGTGATGATGCTGGGAGATCCTATACGCAGCAACACAGAAACACTGAGAACTTTAAACAATGATGGAAAGTGTTATAAATGACTTGTTGGCCTCTGATCTGTCACAAACAGCTGAAACGTGTCTCTCATGAGTCACATGAAGGTTTTTGACAGAAAGGACAAAAAGTAGCTGCAGTCAGTTTGTGTCATTTTTATATTTATTCATCTGGGAGAAAAATCTGAGGGACATTAAAATGTGTTTTCAACAGAGACAAGAACATGAATATAACAGAACAGGTAAATGAACATGTTTCAAGTAAACAGCTGGACTGATCAGGTCCAAACACAGAGTGATAAACTTGTCAAACAGCTGTCATATCTTTATATAGAAGCTCTTTATAAATGCTGCTCACTGCAGTCTGTTTACTAATAATGTCAAAGTGTTAGAAACACAGAAACATCAGAATGGTCTTTGTTCACAGAAACCTGTCTGGGATCCTTTGTTGTTCTTTTGATGCAGAGTTACATTATAAATATAAAGAGTTATTTCAGAGTCTCATCAGTTTTCCTGCATGTCTTTATTTAACACATCAGCAGGGCTGAAGCTCTCATGTTAAACACACACTGATCTATGGACACGTTCATGTGTTTCTAACAGAACCAGGCTGTTATCAGCCTGCACTAACATTATGTCACACACACTGAATGTAACAGTGACAGTTTACATCATCACACAATCAGCTGTGATTGTTTCACTGTCATCAAACGAGTCAACAGGAAGTAGAATCAATAGAAACCAATCATTTACTGACAGCATGTCTGATGGAAATAAGTGCAGATTATGTATGAAGTCTAACTGCACACAGTAACTGTGTTACAATAAGGACTTAACAGCGCCCTCTGCTGGAGTGTTTCAGTACTGCGTTAACTAGAATACACCACCTCCTCCTCACACCACCTGCTACAGCTCTACTCTTCTATGACTACAGTCATCCACAGCACTGATGTGAGGTCACATGGTTCATATGTAAGGAGCACAGCTGACCTCAGGTCAGTTTAATGACTGTGAGCAGCAGCTGTGTTATTGTCACTGTGACAGGGAGACACTCTCAGACACAGCGCTCATGTCAGCTTGTTCTCATGCAGGAGGATCAGGAGCTCCATGTTTGTCTTTCTGTTTGAATCATGATGTGTTTGTGCCATCAGAGTCTGTCATGAGTACTCAGGGTTTCACAGCAGCTCTTCTGGATGCTGACGAGGACTCCAACCTCATGTTTCACCTCTCTGAGCTTCTGATGTCTGTGAACACTCGTGTTTCTTCTCTGGGCTCATCTGGACAAAAACACCTTTCTGTGTTTGGCTGCAGCCTCATTCTGACTGACAGGAAGTGTGTTATCCATGAGCTGCACTTCTGTGAGGAAGTTTCCTGCTGTGTTTCCTGTCTGTGGACAAACACGAGTGTTCCAGCTGAGGACTTGGTTCCTTCCACCTGTCCATACAGGACATCACGCTGTCTGCAGCTCTGTAAATGCAGCTCCAGGTCCTTCCACGTGCTGCTCTGTATTTGTGCAGTTTGTAGTGTGTCCTGGGAAACGTAGCACACATGGTGTTCTTCTGCTGTTTCCTCCTTTCACTGAGTGTGAAACACTGACGCTGTGCTGTTGTTCACAGAGGGGAGCTGATTCTAGCTGCAGCTGGACTCTGTCATCTAACTGAATGTGTTGGTGCTGATCACGGGGCTCTGAGGGGGGAGCAGCAGGAGGACTCTGGATGCTGACGTCAGTGTATCTGTGGAAGCTCCCACAGCGTGTCTGTCATTCAATATTGTGCTGTATATTGTATCTATGCAAAGATGAACAGACTGTGTGTTCACTGGTCTCTGTGCTGCAGCTCTGATGTCATCATCACTCCCTCCTCCACCCTCAGCAGTCCCAGCATGCTGCTGTGGTGCACCCCACCCTCACTCTACACCTGAGCCACAGACCACACCCTCCACCTCAATATACACCACAGTTTTCTCTGCTGTGGAAATGAGATCAGGAGGAAATCATCATTATTATTATTTAATAAACGCTCACATTAATGTGGGCTTATTTGTTTCATATTAGAAACATTAGTTGAGTGTTTTTAGTATAAAATGGTCAAAGTCCCTCTTTTTGCTCCTCCCCTCACCTGTGGATGGGCGGTGCTGTTACCGTGGTGACAGCTTGGATGTGTTTCAGTCCTGCCTGGTTATCACTGCAGGAATCTTTCACATTTATTACAGGTAATAAC
>NW_028188558.1:357500-417500 GCF_057381915.1 Diplotaxodon limnothrissa | reverse complement strand
TGCAGCAGTCGGAGCCACGTGGTTAGTGAGATGATTGCTAAAGCAGGGAAACCATTCACAGAAGGTGCATTTGTCTAAAAGTGCATATTGCAGGCTGCAAATATAGTCTGTCCGGGAAAGAAAGGTCAGTTTAGCAACATCAGCCTTTCTGCCAACACTGCAGCAGATCGCATTTCTGACCTGTCAAGTGACATTTATGACCAACTGTGTGAGAAAGCCAAATGTTTCAGTGTATACTCAGTCGCTCTTGATGAGACCACAGACATCACCGACACTGCCCAGCTCCCAATGTATGTCCGTGGTGTTGATGACAGTTTTGAAGTGATGGAGGAGCTGCTCACAGTAATTCCAATGCATGGCCAGACCACCGCTCAGCAGATATTTACAAGCTGTGTGATGCCATTGAGAATGTTGGTTTGCCATGGAAGAGGTTTGTTGGAATAACAACAGATGGAGCGCCATCAATGACAGGGAGGGAAAATGGACTGGTGGCACAAAACAAACTGGAAGAGGAAGGCGTGGAGGAGGCCATTGCTCTGCACTGCATCATCCATCAGCAGGTCCTTTGCAGCAAATGCCTGAAGTTTGACAATGTGATGTCTATTGTTGTGAAATGCATCAACCAAATCAGATCCAGGGGCTTAAAGCACCGAAGGTTCTGAGCTTTTTTAGAGGAAATGGAGTCAGAATATGGGGATGTGCTCGACTTCACTGAGGTACGTTGGCTCAGCAGGGGAAATGTATTAAAGAGACTTTTTGAGTTGAGAGCAGAAGTGAAGCCTTCATGGAGAAGGATGGAGTTAGTGTTCCTGTGCTAACTGATCCCAAATGGCTCATGGACTCAGCTTTTCTTGTTGATATGACACATGAGCTTAATGTACTGAACAAGACGTTACAAGGCCAGGGGCAACTTGTCAGTGCTGCCTATGACAACGTGAGAGCATTCTCCACAAAACTGGCGCTCTGGAAAGCTCAGCTCTCTCAGACAAACCTTTGCCATTTCCCAGCATGCAAGGCACTCGTGGATGCAGGCACACCATTCAGTGCTGACGAGTATGTTGATGTCATTTTGAGGCTACAGGAGGAATTTGATCACAGATTTGCTGACTTCAAGACACACAGAGCCACCTTTCACATTTTTGCGGACCCCTTCTCCTTTGATGTGCAAGATGCCCCTTCTGTGCTTCAAATGGAGCTCATTGAGCTGCAGTGCAACTCTGAACTCAAAGCAAAGTTCAGGGAGGTGAGTGGAAAAGCAGACAAGCTTGGACAATTTTTGAGAGACTTGAGCCCTAGTTTCCCTCGGCTTTCCCGAATGTTCAAGCGGACCATGTGCCTTTTTGGTAGCACATACTTGTGCCAAAAGCTCTTCTCCACTTTGAACTTCAATAAGTCCAAGTACAGGTCCAGACTTACGGATGATCATCTTCAAGACATACTGAGGGTCGCAACTGCTTCCTCCCTCAGGCCAAATCTGGCTCGGCTATGCGAGAGGAAACGCTGCCAGGTCTCTAGCAGCAAGGAGTAGGCAAGAGAAGCCATGTTCAGAAGAACAGTTCATTTTCTACAGTGTTCCATTCATGTTCAGAAGAAGGTTATAGAACTGTTAATACAGACATTTCAATCTAAATACAGCAGATATAGAAGACTGAAAGAAACACACAAGTTCACTGACTAAAAATATCTTATTATTATTTTATTTATGTTTTACAGATTGATTTATTTTCTTATTAATTCTTAATTTGTTTATTTATTTTTCATATTTTGTGTTAAAAAATAAAAATAAAGAGATTTGAGAAGATTGGAATTTTTTAACCATGCCTTTCTTGTGGAAAACCTAATGCGGCCCAGCCTCACCCAGACTCTGCCTGCAGCGGCCCCCAGCTAAATTGAGTTTGAGACCCCTGTCCTACACCATAAATCAGTAAGAGAGGGTACGACCTCTCTCATGGCCCCAAGTGGTGTGTGCATGCCAGAGCACTCTGGAAGGCACACAGAGTCTTTACAGACTACTCAGGATCAAACCTCTATCATTATGCAATCGATTATACAACTCTAAGCATATATGAGTAAATATTTCTAAGCATAAATGACAATCAACAATATAAACCTTACAGCTGGTTTTAATAACAGAATTCATTTGTTTCTCAAATGAGAAAGAGCTATCGAGAAACACTCCTAAATCTTTAGTTCTGAACTTTTCCAGTGGGCCAAGGTCAACATTATCTGCTAATGCTAAATAGGCTGCCGTTATTAACTAATGCTAATTTGACATGAATTAGCATTATGCACTAATGCTAACACTTACTTTTTTAAAAAATGTGAGTAGCTAATGCTAACACTATTTCCCTTAACTTTATAACAATGTGAACGGCTAATGCTAACACTCTTTTTCCTAGCATTATAACATCTGAGCTGCTAATGCTAAGTAGGCTGCCATTAGCACCTACGTCTAATTTAAGGCAAATACGCATTAGAACCTAATGCTCATATCGTTTTCCTTTGCTTTATAACAATGTGAGCAGCTACTGCTAAATAGCATTAGCTAATAACAGCAGTCTAATGCAAGTTAGCCTCATTTGCATTACAACGATGTGAGGAGTTAACGCTAAGTATGCTGCCATTAGTGGCTAATTCTAATTAGGGGTGAATAAATATTACCAGCTAATGCTAATATCGTATTCTCTTCCCTTTTAACAATGTGAGCAGCTAGTGCTAGGTAGGCTGATGCTAGCAGCTAATGCTAAAGCTAATTTAATGTGAATTAGCATCACATTAGTGAGGAGTTAATGCTAAGTAGACTGCCATTAGCAGGTAATGCTAATTTTAGGTGAATAGGAATTGGCAGACAATGCTAATACCATATTTTCTTGCTTTATAACAATGTGACCAGCTAATGCTATGTAGGTTGCCGTTATTAGCTAATACTAATTTGAGGTGAATTAGCATTATCCCCTTATGCTAACAATGTTTTTTCTTACTTTTTAACAATACAAGTAGCTAATGTGAACACTTTTTTTTTTTATTGAATTCTAATTTTTCCCTTGCGATGTGAAGAGTTAATGCTAAATAGGATGCCATTAGTGGCTAATTCTAATTTTAGATGAGAAAGCATTAGAAGCTAATGCTAATACCATATTTTCTTGCTTTATATCAATATTAGTAGGTAATGCTAAGTACGTAGCCATTATTAGCTAATGCTAATTTAGGTGAATTAGCATTATCCACTAATGCTAACACTGTTTTTGCCAACTCTTTTCCCTTGCATTATAACAATATGAGCAGCTAATGCTAAGAAGGCTGCCATTATTAGGTAATGCTAATTATTATGTGTGTTAGCATTATCCGCTGCTGCTAGCAATGTTTTATCTTACCTTTTAACAATATCAGCAGCTAATGCTAACACTACTTTAATTTCAGTTAAACCTACTTAGCATTAATTAACTTCATTTAGCATTAAGAAGTTTTTGCTATAGGCTACCATTAGTGGCTAATGCTAATTTTAGGTAAATAGAAATTGGCAGCTAATGCTAATACCATATTTTCTTGCCTTATAACAATGTGACCAGCTAATGCTAAGCAGGTGCCATTATTAGCTAATACTAATTTGAGATGAATTAGCATTATCCGCTTATGCTAACAATGTTTTTTCTTACTTTTTAACAATACGCCATTAGTGGCTAATTCTAATTTTAGATGAAAAAGGATTAACAGCTAATGCTCATACTGTTTGCTTTGTAAGAATGACAGCAGCTAATGATATGAAGTCTACCGTTATTAACTAATGCTAATTTGATGAGAATTAGCATTATCCGATAATGGTAACTCTTTTCCCCTGCATTATAACAATGTCAGGAGTTAATGCTAAGTAGACTGCCATTAGGGGCTAACTCTAATTAGGGGTGAATAATTATTAGCAGCTAATACTAATACCGTTTTCTCTTTTTCCTTATAACAACTTGAGCAGCTAATGCTAATTTGATGCGAATTAGCATTATATTAGTGAGCAGTTAATGCTAAGTAGGCTGCCATTATTAACTAATACTACGTTGACGTGAATTAGCATTATGCGCTACTGCTAATACTGTTTTCTCTTACTTATTAAAAATGATAGTAGCTAATACTAATACTCTTTTCCGTTGGGTAACAACAAAGTGAGGAATTAATGCTAAGTTGGCTGCTTTTAGCGGCTTATTCTAATTAGGGGTGAATAATTATTAGCAGCAAATGCTAATACCGTTTTCTCTTTCCTTATAACAATATGAGCAGTTAATGCTAATTTGATGTAAATTAGCATTATATTAGTGAGGAGTTAATGCTAAGTAGGCTGCCATTAGCAGCTAAAGGTAATTTGAGGTGAATAAGCACTAGTAGCTAATGCCAATACCCTTTTCTCTTGTGTTATAATGATGTGAAACGTTAATATTGTTCTCAAACAACAGAATGAGAATGAAATATTGATTCTAACAGGGCCCATAAACAGCATTAGCTTATCAGAGTCTCCATCATGGTCACACAAATCCTTAGCGGAGCAAAGTGGCCTACTTAGCAATAGCTGCTGTAGAAAGCAAAGGGAAAACAGTATTAGCATTAGCTGCTAAATGTGCACTTGAGAACAAATCTATTGTGAATTCAGCCGTGAATGTAGTGTTTCCAGTAAGCTTCCATTTCCAAATGTTAGCTGCTCCTGTCTGCCTCTTTGTCACACACACAGACTGAAATGATTCACAGCCTTGTTTCATCCTTCTGTCAGTGTCACTGACTGTCACTGTGACTGTGGACATACAGCATGGGAAACACACACATGGCTGATACTTGTATCTAAAGTTACAAAATGTTGTCTCTGTCCAAATATTACCTAACTGTAAGTCTACTTTTAATGAAACTTTCAACATGACTTATCAGTTATCATTAATGTTCCTGCAAACAGACTCCTTGAAGACCCCCTACATAAATATCCATGTACTATCCAGCTAGACTAGTGTGTCTGTCCCTGAAAATATTCCTGCATGTGTGATTGTTCATGTCTCATCTGCAGGAAACAAACAGGAAGTGAGTGAAAGACACAGGAAATGATTCCAGCTCTTCCTCCTATATCAGACATTCTCTCCATACCTGAGAGTGTCCAGTCTCCAGCCTGGATCCTTCAGTCCAGCCGACAGCAGCTTCATTCCTGAGGGACCTGGATGATTGTAGCTCAGGTCCAGCTCTCTCAGATGGGAGGGGTTGGAGGTCAGAGCTGAGGCCAGAGAAGTACAGCCTTCCTCTGTGATCAGACAGCCTGACAGACTGCAGACACACAAAACAACAATCCGTCTGTTATCCATCTCTATAGCAGCATAACTAAGGGATGGTTCAGGGTCACCTGATCCAGCTCTAACTATAAGTTTTATCAAAAAGGAAAGTTTGAAGCTTATCGTCAAAGTAGAGAGGGTGTCTGTCTCCTGAACTCAAACTGGGAGCTGCTTCCACACCCAGTCCAACATAGCCAGGCTTTCTTTGCTGCTTTGACAAAACCTCAAATCCCAGTCAGAGATGGTGAGCATCATCACAGTGATGATCATTTCTCTGTAACCCAGGCTTTCTGCTTCAGGATCTGTGCACGCTCACAGAACAAGGAGACCTTTAAACATCATTTCACTAAATGGATGGACTGAGCTCAGCCTACAGATGAACTGGATAAATAAAGATTTGACCTCAGTGTGCTCAGTGTTCCTGTCTATTCCTAACATATTCCTAACATGATAGCTGCACTTTAGAGCTCTAAAACTGGAACTGACACATATTTAAACTCCACATGTTACTCAGTACATTCAGTTCTGACACTCGCCCACAGTCCAACAAAGGAAACATGGAGATCACATCAGTTTGTCACCAAAGTCTAATTATTCCAGAGGGCAGTGTTGATACAACTAAAGTTATTTTTAAGCAAAGTTGAGTTTTTTATCGTCGGAGTACTTCAAGTCTGAAGTATCATTTAAATGCATTACACGCTGTTGATGGCAGCAAACAAACCACCCAAACAAACAGAGTTGGGAGGCTTGGGCAGACTACGTAGGATCAGCTTGTGGGAGGAGTCAGGATAAAACCAAAGAAAGACAAGCTAACAAACACCACAGTGAAGTGAGTAGCTACAAACTTCAGGCCGATTAGTGTTGTTGAAGAAGTCGGTCTGAGGAACGTTCTTAGGATCAACAAATGACCGCATGTATGAGCCTCCCTCAAGACACACCATCACAAGAAGAACAAATGAGCTGTAGAAAAAGGAGAGACTATGACAGCCACAGCGTTACAACGTGCACCAGCTGTTGGTCTCTCTGTAGACCTGGGAGTTATAGTACATGATATTAATGAAGACTGGGAGCTGCATTCTATAGCAAACAATTTGTTATGAGGTAATCAGCTGATCTTACTTTAACCGGAAGCCCTTCACAATAATTGCAAAGCCTTTATTTTGTCCAACTACCATCAGTTCGTCTGTACTGATGGTAACTTAAAGTCACACTAATGCAGTTTAGTTTGTATAGTGTAAGTAGTAGAAGTATACTACAGTACTCTGATCACTGATAGGATAGATTTATGTAGATATACACCTTTGTGTTTAACATTACTGCATTATAGTACTGTGATCTTTGACCTTATATATGGTTATGTTAGCTATACTGACGTATGCATATAACTGGATATGTATCTTATCTATTCATCTTATTTGTCATGTATTTGTATTGTGTACTTCCTTTTTGTAAGAAACCACACACGTGATCACAGCCACAAGAATCAATCAGTGAAAGAATAAAGTGCCTCAAACCAAACCTTAAGCTCCTTATTCCACACGCTGGGCCTTCAGTGGTGCTCTGGCTGACACACCAGAGTGACTGGAGTGCTAAAGAGTGAATCGGACACACCAGTGTAATCCCTGATATCTCCACTACATTTAATCGTCCTTCAGCCTGTGGCTGCAGTTAGCTGGTCTGCTAGTTAGCTGGTGTGCTAGTTAGCCGGTGTGCTATTTAGCCGGTTCGCTAGTCAGCTGGTGTGCTAGTTAGCTGGTATGCTAGTTAGCCGGTTCGCTAGTCGGCTGGTGTACTAGTTAGCCAGTGTGCTAGTTAGCCGGTTCGCTAGTTAGCTGGTCTGCTACTTAGCTGGTTTGCTAGATAGCCGGTGTGCTAGTTAGCTGGTGTGCTAATTAGCAGAAATGTGACTTTACAGCTCGGCCTCACTCACTGACATTAGTCAGATATGACTGAATCTATATCACACTTAAAGCTTTCTGTAAATGAAAGGCTCAGTGAAAACGAGGCACTTCAGTCAATTTTAAAACACACACTCTGAATATAACCTGATCCAGACCAGGTTATAGGTTCAGCATCAGTAACCACGGTGATGTAGCCAGGTAAACACTTATGCATTTATGCTCACAATCACTCCAGTTAACCCAGCATGCATGTTTTTGGACTGTGGGAGGAAGCAGAGAACCTGAAGACAACCTACACAGGCCACACTATCACCCTTATTTACAGAATTATAATTTAATTGGGTGATAAAGTAAAGAAAATAAATATTTTAATAAAAAAATATTCATAAATGAACTATTATTCAAGTAAGTAAGTAGAATATATTTATATAGCACATAATCTCGTTTGTATAGAAATGTCTTCATCTGCTTTTTCAAAGAGTCAGTGGAGTCTAGACAGCATAAAGATAACAGCAGGGAGTTCCACAGCCTCGGTGCCTGAAAAGCTCGATCCCCACGTGTGTTGAACCGAGTCTGTGGGACCAATAGTGACCTCTGACCTAAAGACCTAAGTGCTCGGTATGAAGCATGAGGTTTCAACAGGTCAGAGATGCACTGAGGAGCTTCACCATGTACAGCTCTAAAAGTTATGAGTATAATGTTAAAATGAACCCTAAAATTTAGTGGCAACCAATGAAGAGAAGCCAAAACTGGAGTAATGTGTGACCTCTTGTTTGTGCCAGTTAAAAGTCTCGCCGCAGCATTCTGTACAGTGTGAAGCTCCAGAGCTGATTTGTTGAGACAAGTAAAAAGACCATTACAATACTCCAAGTGAGTAGAGATAAAAGCATGAAGAATCATCTCAAGTTCTGCCTTTGACACCAGTCTGAGTTTAGAAATGTTTCTTGGATGATAAAAACAGTTTTGAAACAGTTGTTTAGAGAGTTTCTCAAGCAACATTGAACTGTCGAAAATAACACCTAAGTTTCTGAGACTCGATTTAATGGAAGGACCTAAAAACTGATCTGCTGCCTAATTTCTGAAGACGTGATCAGGAGCAATGATCAAAGTTTCTGTTTTATCCGTATTAAACTGGAGAAAGTTGAAGTTTCACAATTATTTGATTCCTGAAAGACAATTATTTAAACAAGAAAATGTATAAAACTGAGAATCTTTGAAAGAACAGTATAACTTAATGTCTGAATGTCATCAGCGTAGAGATGATAAGAAATATTATTGTAATATCTGATAATTTGGCCTAGAGCAGGGGTGGGGAACTCCAGGCCTCGAGGGCCGGTGTCCTGCAGGTTTTAGGTCTAACCCTGGGTCAGCACACCTGAATCAAATTCATTACCAGGCCTCTGGAGAACCTCAGGACGTGTTGAGGAGGAATTTAACCATTTAAATCAGATGTGATGGATCAAGGAAACATCTAAAAACTGCAGGACACCAGCCCTCGAGGCCCGGCGTTTGTCACCTGTGGCCTAGAGGACGTATATAAACCAAAAAGAGAATCGGGCCTAAAACAGATCCTTGAGGTACCCCAGAAGGCAGAACGGATGTTTCAGACAACACATGATTCATACAGACAGTCAAAGATCTCTCAGATACAGTAGATACGACAAACCATTTTAAAGCAACACCAGTAATCCTGAACAAGTCCTTCAGCCTATTTATCATGATGCTGTGATCAACAGTATCAAAAGCAGAGGAGACATCCAACTCAGTGCACTCTCCAGAGTCTGCTGCCATCAGAATGTCACCACACACTTTAAGTTAAGCCATCTCAGTGGAGGACAGTTTACAGAAACCAGACTGGAAAATGTCCAGAACACTGTTTTTCTCCAGAAAGTCGTTAAGTTGTTCTGCAACTGTTTTTTCCACGTTCGTTCAATGATTCATTACAATCAGATTTAGTATAGACTGGTACACGAGGAATATCAGGAGAGACAATTTTCATAATTGTATCAAACAATACTTTGGTTCTTTTCTGAAGCCATTAGATTTGAAAACTATTCAGTTCCAGCTTTTTTATCATGTTGTTAAGTGAGGATATTGATTCCTTGAGATGTACTCGATGAACCTCAAGCTTGGAAGCCTTCCATAAACGTTCTAACTTGACAGAATATCTCTTGAAATTTTGACTATTTTCATTTATCCAGGGATAGAAATTTGAAGAATGGACAACACTTTGCTTCAGAGGTGCCGCTGTGTCTAAATAAAATGGACAAAGTGTTGTCTCCAGGAGTTTAGCTGATTTAGAGTGGCCAGGTACGGTGGGTGTGCTCCGGTTAAAGAACACGGAGGCAGACTTCCAAATTCAGGTGATTTATTCGGTCTGTAGTGAGGATACAGTCACCTGACCTAAACCCAGTGGAGATGGTTTGGGATCAGTGTTGGGCAAGTGACTTTGAACAAGTAATTATAGTTAGTAGTTACCAAGAAGTAACTAGTAACTATTAGAGATGGACCGATCCGATATTACGTATCGGTATCGGTCCGATACTGACCTAAATTACTGGATCGGATATCGGAGAAAAATAAAAAATGTAATCCGATCCATTAAATATCACGAAAGCACCTCACAAAACTTGCAACACGCCGTAACTCACCTCAGAACGTTAGCACGTCGGAGCAGTATGCATCACGTGATAGAGTGGCTGTGGCATGCGGGACCTGTCGGTGGTCTGGATAGCATTTGGAGCTTCGCTAGCAACCCGGCATTTCATCTCCGACAAAGTTATCCCGAGAGAAGTAAAGCAAGTGTGTAAGTCCATCTCTGAATGTTTGTAAAGCATTCCTGCGTTAAGCTTAACAAACGACTGCCTCTTCTTGCTGCTACTTCAATCATGAAACTGCTTAATGATCAGCTGATCGGCTTTTCTGTCTCGAGTCCGTCTCTCTTGTTTGTTTTTGGCCCACTTTGCACCAGAAAGAGGAAACCAGCGGCTGAACAACAGCAGCACGTTTAAGCTTGATAAGCTGTTGTTACAATTTATTTAATATTACTTTCTACACCAGGATCTTTTTCTACGTAGCTGACGCTGGTAACTGTGCAGGGGCGGATCTAGCAAAGTTTAGCCAGGGGGGCCGATAGGGCATTAACAGGGAAAAGGGGGCACAAAGACATACTTTTCTTTCTTATTCTCATTTAAAATGTCGAGCTTTTAATAAATAATTATCTGACACCCAAAGTTTTAATTTGATGTAAAATGAATAGAAGTCCATTACTGTACATAGTGACTATTAAGTCTAATATATATACCCTAGTAAGCTATAGTACTTTTTCCTTTGGGAAGGTACCATCTGTGCAGTCTGCAATTTTGTTGAAAGATGTTGAATCTATTTAATATTTCTTGAAAAATAATTGATTTCTGTGCATTTTTTTTCACACTGCATCAAATTAAGGTTGATTACGTCGATTAAGCATCATGAGGTGGAGCGTGAGGGGTGGTTCCCTATTTTTTATTTTTTTATTTTTGTTGTTGCTGGGAGTTGGAACCCTATTAGTTAGGTTGCTTAATATTTATGCTAAGTACTCTTTAAAATACCAGAATAGGGAGGATGGTGTAGGTCTAAGTTTATTAGATTGATCAGTATTGCTGAACTATGAAATATTTTTTTTTGCATACAGGTATAACAGATTAGCTTTAGTGTAGTTGTTGTTTTAAACTTGAGTATGAACTTATACAAAATGCAGCAAGATATTTAAAAAAACAGTTTTGTTGATTAAAAAACACTATATCGGATTCATATCGGTATCGGTATCGGACATAAAAAAGTGGTATCGTGCCATCTCTAGTAACTATACTACTAACTATAGTTAACTCTACGTAGTTACTTAGAGTTAAAATATTGTAAGTCAGTTACTAAAAGTAATTAATTACTTGAAAAGTAACTATTGCGTTACTTTAAAAAAAATGTTCAACCCTCTGGGGTCCAGGGTATAATTGGCCATTTTTAACTACTTTTGATTTGACCTCTATATTCCACCTTTAAAAACTATTTACTTTGCCTGTTTGGTATCATTCTTTTCAGCACAACCTCACGTGTCTGAATTTACAGTTATGTTTTCATTTTGACATACTGTATTAACACAATTGACCTAAAATCAGACAAAAAACAATATGAGTAGAAAAAGTTATATTTTTTACTGTTACAACCACAAACATGTTTAATAAATCATTAACTTGAAATCTAATAATTTTAATATTTTAATAATATTTTAATAATAATAATAATAATAATAATAATGGATTGCATTTATATAGCGCTTTTCGGGCCTTAAAGTGCTTTACAATGCCACTATTCATTCACTCTCACATTCACACACTGGTGGAGGCAACTACAGTTGTAGCCACAGCTGCCCTGGGGCAGACTGACAGAAGCGAGGCTGCCATATCGCACCATCGGCCCCTCTGGCCATCACCAGTAGGCGCTAGGTGAAGTGTCTTGCCCAAAGACACAATGACCGAGACTGTCTGAGCCGGGGCTCGAACCGGCAACCTTCCGGTTACAAGACGAACACCCTTAAAATCCTATACACAAGGTTTGCAAACAACCATTTTGTTATTTGTAACAATTTACCTTTTACCTTGATTTTTTAAAAATAACTATTTCAAACTATTTACAGAACAATCAGCTGTTCTGCATTAAATAAGATGCCACAAATTATTTGTGCCACTCCAAAAAAATAATTTCTGTCCACCATAAAGGAGAACATCACAGCCTGATACCTGCAGGTCTGACAGCAGCAGGTGTATCACTGCTGTTTCTACCTGGAGACACCGTTTACACTGTAATCTGCATTTGCTGGTTTTGTGGCAGCACCTGTAACAATTCCATTCAATTCAACTCTATTTATATAGTGCCAAATCACAACAGTCGCCTCAGGGCACTTAACATTCAGCAATTGCCTCATTGTTCTGACAGACAACATAAAACTATCCACTACACTACACACTAACTTTTTTTGTTCTTTTTTCCCCTACACACTAACTACACAACACAACATACTATGCACACACTCCAAATACGCTAAACGTCACAAATCTCTCACATCTCACACCGTCACTCCTAAAACTTCCCCCTCTTCCTAAACAACCAAATGTCATGTTGCTATATCATTTTTTTGATTGGTCGACATGGTTCATTTTTCCACCAACAGGAAAGGGATGATTTGGGGGTTTTTTTGCTCATAAGCAGAGAGTGCTTGCTGTGCTGTCCTTAGACAGTAAAAGTGACGAAACTATTGAGGAAAAAAAACGCTGCGTATATATTGTTTATGACTCTGGTTTTATGTGACCTATCAACACAATTTAAAAACTGGTATATGTCACCTTGTTGCTTTGTAATCTTGAAGTGGTCATGTGATTGGCTTACCATGAATACTTTATTCTTCCTCAGCCAAACAGCAGCACTCATGCGATTGTTTTGCCCCCTTAGCTCCAGGTGTTGTGCCAAAAAGTGATCGTCTGCCAGAAAGTGATCGCTGTCCGCGGGAGTGCATGCAGCTGCTTAACCCTTTAAAGCCGGTCAGAGTGGGCACACTCTGTTTTGCGTAACATAATATTCCAGAAACACGCTTTGCCGATCCGATCAGCTGTTTGTAACACTTCCTACTTTGGAATTGACATCAGCGTGAACTATCGCATATCCGCCATGACCTGCCCAAAACCGGAAGTGATGTCATTTTTGCAGAAATGTATTTTTTACCATCATGGCCTCATAACCCTATACTAGTGTTTTTTAAAGTTATGTTTGACTTTCTGACTTTCTGTGTTGTTTCTGGGATGCTTAGGACTCATATTGCACTGCTGGAAATAGTTTATTTTGATGCATATGCTGCTTTTTTGCAAATTTGCACTATAATATTTATTTTCGTTTTTCCTGCAGTGTATAGAAATTTGTGTATTTCAAAAATAAAACTATGAAGACACTCAAAATAAATTTCATGTGGTGGGAAACTATTTTGTGCAACTTTTTTGTATTTACAGTTTTGAGGGATAAGCCTCTTAAATTTCTCTAACTAGAAATATATGTTAAAAAACAAAAACGATTTTCAATTTTTTTTTAGTTTATTGCACTTTTTGCAATTTATGTAATTTCTATGCACTTAATGCATGCATATTATTAAAATTTAGGCTGTAATGGTTGTATTGATGTAGAGCAACTTGAAATGCTCCCAAAAATGGCTCCACAGCATGTAAAAATATAATATAAGCTGTGGCGGACTTGGTTCTATGGTAAGTCTTAAAGGGTTAAAGCTGTAGCGCCCAGATTACTTATAGCTACTTCCATGCAGCTGATATAAGATTGGTTGTTGAAAAATAGTAACGCAACCGCACCGAATCCAATTCAGGATTTTGATTTCCATCACACTTCCACTGGATGCCCAGCTGCTCTCCTATTATGTGATTATCATCAACACAGAAATGGAGGATAAGACCGCGGTTCTGGGGGTTGGGAAGCTCATCTTGTAACCAGAAGGTTGCCAGTAGGATCTCTCTGTCTTGGTCGTTGTGTTCTTGGAACACAAGACACTTCAGTATGTAGTTAGTACCGGGCGACTCCCCTCCCCCACATCGGCACCAGAACCCTGTATTATCTACAGGGTAAGAATGCCTGTTTTATCAAACTATGGCTATTACTACTGTGATCATTTGCAGCCCAGTGTGCTGCTCTCTCTGCTGGGATGAACCACTGGAGCTCACCCAGTCATCCCTTTCTTTCTCTCAAGAAGAAGTGAAATAAATGTATTTATTATGTTACGAGTCTAATATTCTTTAAATCAAACTGTAATGAATAAATCAAGCAAGAAGATTTGGTGGCTCCACGTGTTGTAGAAGAAAAGATAAACATCTCATTTTGAGAAATCAGCCTTTAAAATTAAGTAAGTACTGTGAATAAAAAACTAACAGCAAACCAATCGGTAGTCGCCAATTACTTCTGAAAGTAATTCAGAGTCCAATTATCCACTCAAATGTAAATAAAAGTTCACTTGACAGCTGTATAAAGGTTACCTGTTTATACAATAATATAAGTCACATTTCAAATGATCATCTGTGGAAAAGTTTGAATCCTGACCTGAGAGTTTCCACTGCACACTGTGAACTCTTTAGTCCAGCGGACAGAAGCTTCACTCCTGAATCCTGCAGGTCAGAGTTACTCAGGTCCAGCTCTCTCAGACTGGAGGACTGGGAGCTCAGGACTGAGGACAGAGCTTCACAGCTTCTCTCTGACAGGTTACAGCCACTCAGTCTGAAAAATAAAAGACAGTCATACAACAAATACTCATGTTGAGTTTGTTAATACATTTCACAACATTAAATCTTGACTTTCTATTTTTAGAGGAAACATAAACATACTAAGAAACAACATCATATGTATGAACTTAAATAATTGAATAATTCTAACAACAAACTGTTTTCTGATCTGACCTCAGAGTATTCAGTTTACAGTTTAAACGTTGTAGTCCAGCAGACAGAAGCTTCACTCCTGAATCCTGTAGCTTTCTGATACTCAGGTCCAGCTCTGTCAGACTAGAGGACTGCGAGCTGAGAACTGAGGACAGAGCTTCACAGTTTTCCTCTGAGAGTTCACAGATGTTAAGTCTGAAGATAAAAACATGAATAAAGATTGTTGTTAAAGTGTAATCAAGGTGCAATAGCTTATTGTCTTGTGCTGAGCAGGTTAGTATAAGTTCACTTTAACTTATAAATGAATAAAAATGCTATGGAACAAGGATAACTGGATAAAGTTTACCTTTACTGGTTAAATTATTGATTATTTTTGTTAGTTGATATAAACAAAACCAAACATCAAACATATAAACAAACAGAACTAAACAGAATACAAATTGATCTGACCTCAGAATATTCAGTTTGGCGTGTGGACTCTCCACTGCAGCAGACAGAAGCTTTACTGCTGAAGCTTTCAGGCTGTTGGTACTCAGGTCCAGCTCTCTCAGACTACAGGACTGGGAGCTGACCACTGACAACAAATTTTCACAGCCTTCCTCTGAGATGTTACAGCTGCTCAGTCTGGGAGAGAAAGGGAAAAAACAAAACAAAACAAAAAATATATGTGATCAAATGAAATTTGTTTATATGTTAAACCTTTAAAAAAAAACAAAAAAAACCAACCTATGACACTATGAGTGCTACCAGTCCAGTGCACACGATTGGTACCTTGATGGTACCTTGCTCAGGGGTACCATCAAGGTAGCTGTTCGGTGGATTCGACCCCTGACCTTATGATCATGGGGCGACCACTCTACCTACTGAGCTAATAATTCTGTGTACACTATCATACAATATTAACTAAAACAATTATTTTAGAAAATCTTACTAATTCAGTAATTGTTATGCTATTTAACTGTGAGTAACACTGGATTTTAAACACTAGCTGTATAAAACTCCTCCTGTTAAAGGTGTGTATAAAGGAGATGAGCTGAAATGCAGACTTCATGGAGAATGTTTGCTGTCAGGATATATCAAAGACAAAGCAGAGATCCATCCAGTCTCTTCCACTAAGCCCACAGAGGGAAAGACAACCATTCTCACACACACACCTGCATAAAGTTTAGATCACCAGGTAATCTAACTGCATGTCTGTGGACAGTGGGAAGAAACTGTAGAGGACCCAGAGAGAACCCACTGTAATTCTGTGGGAACACTGGTTATGGAAGCCTTACAGTTAGATATGAATACTGTCAAGAAACAGGACCTGAGTGGCAATTTCAATTATGAAGCCCAAGTTCTCCTCCTTGAATCGCTACCTTATCGTGGTGGAGGGGTTTGTGTGTCCCAGGGATCCCAGGGGCTATGTTGTCTGGGGGCTTTTGCCCCCTGGTAGGGTCTCCCATGGCAAATTGGTCCTGGGTGAGGGACCAGACAAAGAGCGATTCAGAAGACCCTTATGAAAAGGATATCGAGAGAACAGTTTACCCTCCCCGGGATAGGGTTACCAGGGCCCCCCCCCCTGGAGCCAGGCCCGGGGAGGGTGCCCGAGGGCGAGCGTCTGGTGGCCGGGCCTTAGTCCATGGGGCCCGGCCGGGCACAGCCCGAAGAGGAGACATGGGCCCATCCTCCCGCAGGCCCACCACCCGCAGGAGGCGCCATAGGGGTCGGGTGCATTGTGTGCCGGGTGGCGGCCAGGAGCGGAGGCCCTGGTGGACTGACCCCCAGCTGCCAAGACTGGCAATAGGGACATGGAATGTCACCTCTCTGGTGGGGAAGGAGCCTGAGTTAGTGCGTGAGGTTGAGAGGTACCGGCTAGATATAGTCGGGCTCACCTCTACGCATGGCTTGGGCTCTGGAACCAGTCTCCTGGAGAGGGGCTGGACTCTGTCTCAGTCTGGAGTTGCCCCTGGTGAGAGGCGGCGGGCTGGGTGGGTATTCTAATATCCCCTCGGCTTGCTGCCGGTACGTTGGGGATTTTCCCGGTGGACGAGAGGGTTTGTTCCCTGCGCCTTAGGGTCGGGGAACGGGTCCTGACTGTCATCTGCGCTTATGCGCCGAGTGGCAGTTCAGAGTTCCTAGAGTCCCTGGAGGGGGGGGGGGGGGGGTGCTGGAAGGTGCTCCACCTGGAGACTCTGTTGTCCTGCTGGGAGACTTCAATGCTCACGTGGGTAACGACAGCGAGACCTGGAGGGGCTTGATTGGGAGGAACGGCCTCCCTGATCTGAACCCGAGCGGTGCTTTGTTATTGGACTTCTGTGCTAATCACAGTTTGGCCATAATGAACACCCTGTTCGAACATAAGAGTGTCCATAAGTGCACGTGGCACCAGGACGCTCTAGGCCGTAGGTCGATGATCGATTTTGTAATCGTATCACCAGACCTGCGACCATATGTTCTGGACACTCGGGTAAAGAGAGGGGCTGAGCTGTCAACTGATCACCACCTGGTGGTGAGTTGGATCAGGTGGCGGGGGAGGACGCTGGACAGACCTGGTGCACCTAAACGCGTAGTGAGGGTGTGCTGGGAACGTCTAGCAGAGGCCCCAGTCCGCGAGATCTTCAACGCACACCTCCGGCAGAGCTTCAACAGCATTCCGAGGGAGACTGGGGACATTGAGTCCGAATGGACCATGTTCAGCGTCTCCATTGCCAAAGCTGCTGCATTGAGCTGCGGCCGCAAGGTGGTTGGTACCTGCCGTGGTGGTAATCCCCGAACCAAATGGTGGACACCAGAGGTGAAGGGAGCCACCAGGCTGAAGAAGGAGTCCTATCGGGCTTGGTTAGCCTGTGGGACTCCGGAGGCAGCCGACAGGTATCGACAGGCCAAGCGGAATGTGGCTCGGGCAGTGGCTGAAGCAAAAACTCGGGTGTGGGAGGAGTTCGGAGAGGCCATGGAAAAAGACTTTCGGACTGCCTCGAAGAGATTCTGGCAAACCGTCAGGCGTCTCAGGAGGGGAAAGCGGTGCTCTACCTGCACTGTGTATAGTGCTGGCGGAGCGCTGCTGACGTCGACTGAGAAAATAGTCAGGCGGTGGAAGGAATACTTCGAGGACCTCCTTAATCCCACTGACACGTCTTCCGAGGAGGAAGCAAAGTCTGGGGATGAGGGGAATGACCCGCCAATTTCCGGGGGCGAGGTCACTGAAGCAGTTAAACAACTCCTTGGTGGCAGAGCCCCTGGTGTTGATGAGGTCCGCCCCGAGTTCCTGAAGGCTTTGGACGTTGTAGGGCTGTCCTGGTTGACACGCCTCTGCAATGTTGCATGGTGATCAGGGGCAGTACCTGTGGACTGGCAGACCGGGGTGGTGGTCCCCATCTTTAAGAAGGGGGACCGGAGGGTGTGTTCCAACTACAGGGGTATCACACTCCTCAGCCTCCCTGGGAAAGTCTATGCCAGGGTGCTGGAAAGGAGAGTTCGTCCGCTAGTCGAACCTCGGATACAGGAGGAACAATGCGGTTTTCGTCCTGGTCGCGGAACACTGGACCAGCTCTTTATCCTCTCGAGGATACTTGAGGGTGCATGGGAGTTTGCCCAACCAGTCTACATGTGTTTTGTGGACTTGGAGAAGGCATTCGACCATGTCCCTCGGGGTGTCCTGTGGGAGGTGTTGCGGGAGTATGGGGTGTCTGGCCCATTGCTACGGGCCATTCGATCCCGATACAACCGTTGCAAGAGCTTGGTTCGCATTGCCGGCAATAAGTCGGACTCGTTCCCGGTGGGTGATGGGCTCCGCCAGGGCTGCCCTTTGTCTCCGGTTCTGTTCATAATTTTTATGGGCAGGATTTCTAGGCGCAGCCAAGTGGCGGAGGGCTTTCGCTTTGGTGGCCTCAGAATCTCATCTCTGATTTTTGCGGATGATGTGGTTCTGTTGGCTTCATCGGGTGAGGGCCTCCAGCTCGCACTGGAACGGTTCGCAGCCGAGTGTGAAGCAGCGGGAATGAGGATCGGCACCTCCAAATCTGAGGCCATGGTTCTCAGCCGGAAAAGGGTGGAGTGCCGGCCTCAGATAAAGCGGATGAAGATGGATGGATGGATGGAAGCCCAAGTTTTCCCTCCATCCTGGATGAAAACAGGACAGTCACAGCAGAGATTTATAATAAAAAAGGGAGAGTGTGCACTGAAAATGAGATAAAAAACAAACTGCTGGATTTGGAGACGTGAACAAGCTGACGATAATAAACCTGTCAGAGGGGCTGAAGGATCAGAGCTCATGTTCTTATTGGCTGGGCCTGGATTGTACTTTGATAAGAGATATAGACAAAAATGTGTCAGAAATACTGACACGGCCTGCTGGACTGAAAAAATATTTACTGAGTGAATGATAATCATTTAATTCACTATTTTTATGTTTTTTAACTGTTCTTTGAACTCAGCATTTCTGATTTATTTCCCATGGTTTTAAGATTTTTATCAATTATAAGATTTTAAGCAATGAGTTCATGTTTACTTACAGAGCTTTATTGGAGGCTTTGACCACTGGCAGCAGCCTCAGAAGAGCCTCCTCTGAAGCAGAATATTTCTTAAAGTCAAACTCATCCAGATCTTCTTCTGATGATAGTAACATGAAGGTCAGAGCTGAGCACTGAGCAGGAGACAGTTTACCTGTGGAGAGACTTCCTGAAGTCCTGTATTGTTGGATCTCCTCCACTAGAGAACGATCATTCAGTTCATTCAGACAGTGGATCAGATTGATGCTTTTCTCTGCAGACAGATTCTCACTGAGCTTCTTCTTGATATACTGGACTGTTTTCCTATTGGTCTGTGAGCTACTTCCTGTCTGTGTCAGCAGACCTCGTAGGAGACTCTGATTGGTCTGCAGTGAAAGACCCAGGAGAAAACGGAGGAACAAGTCCAGGTGTCCATTTGGACTCTGTAAGGCCTTGTTCACAGCACTCTGGTGAAAAGATTCTTTTTGGTTTAAAAAGCTAAAACTCTTGGAGGTTATTTGTTTCTGTTCAAGAAGATTTTTTCCAGAGTTGCTGAAGGTCAGATGGACATGAAGAGCAGCCAGAAACTCCTGAACACTCAGATGGATGAAGCAGAACACCTTGTCCTGGTACAGTCCTCTCTCCTCTTTAAAGATCTGTGTGAACACTCCTGAGTACATTGAGGCTGCTCTGATATCGATGCCACACTCTGTCAGGTCTGATTCATAGAAGATCAGGTTTCCTTTCTGCAGCTGATCAAAAGCCAGTTTTCCCAGAGACTCCATCATCTTCCTGCTCTCTGGACTCCAGTGTGGATCTGTCTCAGCTCCTCCATCATACTTGACCTTCTTCACTTTGGCCTGAACCACCAGGAAGTGGATGTACATCTCAGTCAGGGTGTTGGGCAGCTCTCCTCCCTCTCTGGTTTCCAGCACATCCTCCAGAACTGTAGCAGTGATCCAGCAGAAGACTGGGATGTGGCACATGATGTGGAGGCTTCGTGATGTCTTGATGTGGGAGATGATGCTGCTGGCCTGCTTCTTATCTCTGAATCTCTTCCTGAAGTACTCCTCCTTCTGTGGGTCAGTGAACCCTCTGACCTCTGTCACCATGCCAACACAGTCAGGAGGGATCTGATTGGCTGCTGCAGGTCGTGTGGTTATCCAGAGGCGAGCAGAGGGAAGCAGTTTCCCCCTGATGAGGTTTATCAGCAGCACATCCACTGAGGTGGACTTTCTAGGGTCAGTTAGGATTGTAGTTTTGTGGAAGTCCAGAGGAAGTCGACACTCATCCAGACCATCAAAGATGAACACAACCTGGAAGTCTTCAAAGCTGCAGATTCCTGCTTCTTTGGTTTCAGTAAAGAAGTGATGAACAAGTCCCACCAAGCTGAACTTTTCCTCTTTCAGCACATTCAGCTCTCTGAAAGTGAATGGAAATATGAACTGGATGTCCTGGTTGGCTTTGTCTTCAGCCCAGTCCAGGCTGTGTTTCTGTGTTAAGACTGTTTTCCCAATGCCAGCCACTCCCTTTGTCAGCACTGTTCTGATTGGTTCATCTCTTCCAGGTGAGGCTTTAAAGATGTCTTCTTGTCTGATGGTTGTTTCTGGTCTGTCTGGTTTCCTGGATGCTGTTTCAATCTGTCTGACCTCATGTTCATCATTGACCTCTGCAGTCCCTCCCTCTGTGATGTAGAGCTCTGTGTAGATCTGATTCAGGAGGGTTGGGTTTCCTGCTTTAGCGATGCCCTCAAACACACACTGGAACTTCTTCTTCAGCTTAGACTTAAGGTTACGATGACAAACAGCAGCTGGAAGTTCTGAATAATAATAATAAAAATACAACTTTAACAATCATATTTTACAAAATGCTGATGACAATTTCTGACCCACTGAGAAATGACTGAACACACTGGTGTCACAAGTCTCTCATTTATCCAGCAGCTTAAATCTTTAGATAAAGCCTCTTACGTCTCTGCAGACGGTCAGCCAGCTCCTCCTGCTTCATTCTCCTCAGGAAGTCCACTGTGATCTTCACAAATGCCTCTCTGCTGTTTCTCCTCTGCTCATCATCCTCCCTCTGAAACTCCAAGCACTGGGGCTTATTTGGATTCAGAGCCTTCTGGATCTTCTTCAGCTCGTTCTTCACAAACGTGATGATGTTGTCCTCCAGCAGCTGGAACAGAATATTTATGAATGACCCACCACTCTGAACTTTAGTCCACACAACATCCACTTCTTTACGATCAAGGGGCATATCATCCACGACCTCTTCACCAATTATAGGTTTGACTTTATCTGATTAACTGAGACTTTGTCCACAACTCCATGATCCCAAAACGTTGATGCTGTTCATATGAATGCAGAGATTTCAGTGGGAGAAACATTTCACTGGTGTTCAGAGCTGAACTACCAACAGGTTGATGATCAAAGCCAGAAACTTGGAGATGTTTCAGGTGACTGAGTTGATCGTACAGAAAACTGGTCTTAAAGGTTCACTCTGTTTACACATACAGATCAGTATTTAAGGTTTGACTCTCATCATCCACTGGAGCACAAACTGGGCGTCATCAGGACACTACAACACAGAACAAACACCATCCCCACAGACACAGCAGCCAGCGAAGCAGAAGAACTTCACATCAAGAAGGTCCTGAGTAAATGTGAACGCTGGTTTGAGGGCGGAGTCAAGGAGGCCATTTATGTGAAAAGGAAAGACCATCTCTGAATAGAGGAGGGGCCTAAGGGTACATTTGTCACCATCTTACAATGCTGTGATTGCAGCCATTCCCCAGCTCTCTGTGAACTGGACTCATGACCATTGATCAACAACCATTGATCAATGGTCCTGACAATATGCGTACCAATGATCAATGAACTGACCTCTAGGGCTGGGCCATATTATACCGTTCACGATAATACCGGTATAAAGTTCGGCAACGATAGGAAAATGAAATATCGCGATAGAATGTGGGCAAAATGCGCATGCGCAGTGCCTTTGTTTTCATACGCATGGCAGAAAAAGTATGGCGGCAATGGAGGATGACACGGACGAAGGCGCGTCTTTGAATGAAGCGGGTGAGCCAGAATTGGTCAGTAAAAACGGTGCAACTTCGGTGGTGTGGAAGTGGTTTGGTTTTCGTCCATCGGATACCCACCAAAGCAAAATTTTTTGTAGAACATGCAAGCGGGCCATCGCGGCGAAGGGAGGAAAGACTACAAACCTATTTTATCATTTGAAGCAGAAGCACTCCTCTGAGTACAAAAAAGCCATTAAAGCACGTGAAGAGTTGTCCGCTTCAACTAGCGAGGTGGTAAGACCAAAGAAGATGACTCAACAAACAATCTACGTAGCTTTAAATAGCTCCATGCCTTATGACAAAAGTAACAAACGCTGGGGGGAGCTAACTAATGCAGTGACACATTGTTTAGCCAGGGATATGATGCCTATTCAGAGTGTGGAAAGAGAAGGTTTCAAAAAGATGCTTAAAACGTTCGATCCACGCTACAAGCTACCCACAAAGAAATACTTCTCTAAAGTCGCCTTGCCTGCTTTATATGAAGAGATCCGTACTGAGGTGTCAAATGCGTTATCTTCGGTGGAGTTTTTTGCGTCCACCACGGACATGTGGTCAAGCCGAACATCAGACCCCTACATGAGCCTCACAATACATTATGTGGACAAAGACTGGAAGCTACAAAACAAGTGCCTCGAAACATGTTTTTTCCCCGAGGACCATACTGGGGAAAATATAGCCAGAGTCTTAAAAGAGTTCCTCAGCTCGTGGAATCTTCAGGAGGAAAAACAAGTGTGTGTGACGACTGACAACGGGGCCAACATTGTGAAAGCCGTCGCACTCAACAACTGGACCAGACTTTCATGCTTCGGACATCGCCTGCACATTGCAATCGGTACGTTTTTTTGTTTTTTTTTTGCTATAGGTAAGTTAATTATAACCTCAGATTAAGAACTTATTGTATTAGTTTAAATGATGTTAATAATACTGTTTGTGTTATTAATCTCTGAATGTGGGTAGTTGTACTGCAAGATATATATATATATATATATATATATATATATATATACACACACACACACACAGAGAGAGAGAGATGTGTGTGTAAATAATTGTGTGTTATACAACTTAAATGTCACATTCCACACCGCATTAATAGTGCTGTTGAAACTGTGTTTCCTTTTAAATGTATGTCTTTTAGAAAGAAGTGTGAAGGACCCAAGGATCGAACGAGCAGTTGGAGTGGGAAAGAAGATTGTTGCTGCTTTTGGCCATAGCTGGAAGCGCCAGCGAGCTCTGCAGGCTGCCCAAAAGGAACTGGGCCTACCAGAACACAAACTCATAACTGAATGTTGCACTCGTTGGGGTTCAAAGCAGAGAATGATCCAACGGCTGCTGGAACAAGAAAAAGCTATAACACAGGTTTTAGCTGCTGATAAAACCACAAGGCACCTCATGTTGACATGGCAAGACATTGAAGTGCTTGACTCGGTCAGCACTGCACTGAATCCACTCCTAGAGTTTACAGATGCTTTCTCTGCTGAAGAGTATGTAACCATTTCATGTGTTAAGCCTGTTCTTCAGATGTTTAACAATGACATGTTAAAAGTAAAAGAAGGTGACACTGAGCTGACCAAAGACATCAAAACAGCAATACTTGACTACATGAACAAAAGCTACACAGACAGTGTCACAGAGAGGCTTGTTAACATGGCTTCTTTCCTTGATCCACGGTTTCATACAGAATATTTCAGTGAGAGAGAAAGCAAAGCCATCAAAGTTCAAGTCATGAGTGAACTAGAGCATCTTGTCCCACACCAGGGTATCACAGGTTTTTCAGAAACACTTCATACATCTACTGGTGACCAAACAAATCAGGGAGCTGTTAAAAAGCAAAAGAAGAGTCTCGGGAGTTTTTTTGAAGGGACCAGTTAGTGGCAAGATGGAGGTAACTGCAGAGAGGTTATCATCTGAACTGAGATGTTATGTGAATAGTCCACCAGCAGACAGTGAGTGTGATCCTCTTTCGTGGTGGAAAGTTCACACAGTAAACTTTCCCCACATCAGCAGATTAGCTAGGAAATACCTCTGCATTCCAGCAACTAGCTCTGCATCTGAAAGGTTGTTCAGCACAGGTGGAAATGTTGTAACTTGTCAAAGGTCCTCCCTTAAGCCCGCATCTGTGAACATGTTAGTGTTTCTGACAAAGAATCGTAAAACTTGAAATGTAGAAAAACTTCCAGGAGCAGTAGCATAATTTATCTATGTTTTTTGTTTGTTTTGTTTTTACTCAAGAGTTTGTGCAATATTATTATTTGACTTATTGATTTTGCACACTGCACTTTTGTTACAAAGCACCTCTTAAGCTTTGTGGATATACATGATTATGGATAACCATGTATATAACAGGATAACCACTGTTGAATTTTGTGTGGCTGTAATGCACGTTAAAATAAACAGCTGCTTGTTTAAACAAAAACAAATTGATGGGGTTTTTTTCCACTAAAAAAGTTGTAGAGTTGTATTTTGTTTTGCGTCAATTATATCGTCAGTTATATCGTTATCGCAAATTTTCAAATCTATATCGTGATAAATATTTTTTGCCATATCGCCCTGCCCTACTGACTGGGCTGGTTTCAGTCATACAAATGTCCTGTTTATAAGATTGAAACCTGCAGTCAGCTGAGACTGAAGAAGTCACCTGATGATGATGAAACGTTTCTCCCACTGAAAACATCCAGATGAACAGAATCAAGCTTTTTGGGATTTACGTACCTGGATGATTGAGCATCAAGACACAACTCTGTGACTTTTCTCAGATGAATCAATCCTCTCCTCCAGCTTTGTTTACATCTACCAGCCCTGTGGCGCTGCCCAGGGACAATAATCTATGTGAGAGGTGGAAAGTCATACAGGTGTCTGCTCCTGCCTTCAGTTATTTTATCTACTGTGTGTCAACTGGCTGAACCTCCTCCAACTGTCTACTGTCTCCCTAAACTCAACAATGACTTAGTGATCTATCCATTCTCTGACCAAACACATCCTGCTGCAGGAGGTTAACATAGCAGCCAATGATGATCCCACTCACTGTGAACAACACATTTGGACCTGATTTGCTGCTCTGGTTTACACGTGAACTTCCACTGCTGCTGTCACCAACTTGAGAGGCTCTACAGAAAAACTGGACTTGTCCATAAAAATCATAAACTACATTACAAGGACAGCATTGCTCAATCAACTCTAATTACTACTGACATGTTATCTCTTCTAACTAAGGTACAGACACTCAAACTTGCTGCTTTCAGTGAGAAGTCAAATGTCTGAATATGAGCTGGAAGCCACTGAGAGTCCTCCTCCTTCCCGTGGGGTTTACTTTCTCTACTACTTTCACTATAAACACGCCCCTTTCATGCACCTGCAGAGGGCCACCAGCAGATGGAGCTGTCTTAAACAAATCCACTTGGATAGTTAGCTGTAGATGATTTTCTCAGTATGATTGTAGGATTTTGAGTTATTCTTTAGATTTATTTAAACTCTTATATTGTGCACAAGTGTTGAGCGACCCATAATTTCTCTGTACTTTTCATAAGAGCAGCCAGACTTTCAGCTAGTTTTTGTTTTTTAAGAGCTCAAAGTTATTGAAGAAACAGTTATTCAGCTTCATTCCCACTGATCTCGACTACAAACTGTTTCACTTTGGTTTCTGTTTAAAGCCTCGATGTTTAAAACGTTTCCCTGTGATCACATTTGCACCGTCTGATTTCAAAGTTTGTTTCTTTTGGTCATTTAGTCCACAGAGTCCTTGGTGTTCTGAAAGGGACCTATAAATAAATGCATTATTATTAATAATAAAGTAGTTGTTGTACATGTACAGACCATAAATATGGAGTCCAGCTGTGTTTGATGCTGCTGGGCAGACTGACCACTGGGAACCTCTGAGCTCTGCTGGTCCACTCTGTGGAGGAACCATGAAGGATTAGATCAACACAGGATAAAGATCCAGGAGTTTCTGCTCAAATAACTTCATCTGAATCAAGTCTGTCAAGTTTTAGCCTCTCAGATTCTGAAGATATATTTTCTGTTTTCTATGAACTTTCTTTCATCAGTGATGGAAGTGATGATGCTGCAGAAGCTCAGAGGAAACTTTGAGAAAACTGTGATGAACCATCAACTAATGCTCTCAGGAGGCCACAGGTCCCTGAATGTAACTGTGCAGTAGATTCATCGAGTGTTTGAAACCTGACCACTTCCATATGTTTTCATTCTAACACAAGAAGTCCTTTTCTCATTGCTTTGATTTGAGTTTTCATTTGAGTTTTCCGAGTCTCGTATTTGGAGTCGAGTCTAATCAATGATCTGACAGAAGAACATTAAAAAGGATTTACCAGTGCTGTCAAAATTAACATGTAGGGTTAGGGGTTCATCTGTTATCATGATTAACATGATAAAAACCTTTAACACGACACATCTGGAGAGCAGAACGACTCAAAATCCCTGAAATGTTTCTATCAACGCACTTCGAGCAGTTTGTCCGAGTAGAGTTACCTTTGCACACGTGCAGATGTGCAGCACATCTGTTAGTGACGGCAGCTGAACCAATCAGCTCAATATGGAAGATGACAAACACACACTGACCTCCCGATGGAAAGTTTGAGTATTAAAAAAATAACAAGACGGACCAGCCGACCAACATGAAGGATTCTGCACATCGTGACAGAAGGAATTTTCTTTTCACCGAAGCACTTCCAGCTTAAAATATCACAACAATGCAAAGCACTGATGACACAACTGCCAAGTGGACAAACTGCAGACCTGTTAGTGTTGTTAATAACATAGTTTTGGTTCCTCGTGTCAAAGACTTGAAGAAGAGTGACAGAGAGTGTTAGACTGCTGCAGGATCAGTGCCACCTCCACAGACCTGTGAAGAAAATGATTGTTTGACAGATGGGCTCAGATTCAGGATCAGCTGAGGAGTTTGTGGCTGACAGAATCCTGCAGGTACAGAGCAGAGCCCATCATTAGCATGCAGGACTGTCCCTGGGGGGGTCGGCTCATTCAGGAGGTTAATCAATGTTTACATGTTCAATAAACATGTTAAGTGTGTAAATTTGCCCTTTTCTCTCGAGTCTGTTTGCTCATGAAATGAACTTTGATTCGTTTACATTAAAAATGATGTTTAATGGTGATTCATCCAAATGAATCCACAGTAACCCTGTGATGAGTCTGATTAAACATTTTCATTAACAGCAGTAATATAGATTATATATTATTATATATTAGTGCACACTTAGCTTTTAGTATATATGTTTGTTACAAAGTTGTATTTACAGCAGAGAAGCTGAGTTAAAGACTGAAAACTATTCAAAGTCTCTTTGAATTGAAGCGTTTAACATTCTTTGTGTTTATTCTGCATTGACTTCATTATATGGTGTAAACGTCTGTTACAGGCTTAAATATAAAGTTGGAAAAATGTAACTGCAGCTATTGATCAAGTAATTGTGATTAATCAGGATTAATGACAGAAGATTGTGTCATTAATTAGTCATGTTTTAATCTACTGACAGCACTAGTGTTCACTCTGGTGCCTCCAACTGTTTTACGCCCTTTCAACACCTTCGTGGTCAAAAGTGTACACGCACAAAATCTACAATAAAACCCTCACGCAGCAATAGGACAGACACACAATCCATTTATCTCTGTGTCTCAAACACACACACGTGTATTCAAAGCCTCGATTTGTTCATATTTCATCTGTTGTGTTTTTATCTTCAGCGTTTTCAGTGTTGCTGCATTTACACCAAAAATGTTTCCATTGATGAATCAGATTGATTTGAATGTGTTTCATCCATACAAATCCCTCCCTGGTGGTCACATGACTCTATAACATAACAGGAGTCATGTGACAAGAGTTTCATGCTGTAAAATGTCAAAATGGTTGAATGTGGTGGAGTAAAAATGTGAGATGTCAACGACTTTTCTTCAATATGAAATGTTTGCAGGGCCTGACAGGAAGTAGACGGACGCTCTGATCACTTCCTGTTTGCTGAAGTGGGTTTTCAGTTGTTTAGAAACCAAAGGCTTGTTTTAAAAGACAGTTTAAATGGGACTGAGGGAACGACGTGTTTGTAGTTTATATCCAACAACATCAAGCAGTTAAATCAAAGAGTTCATGTTGCTAACAGCTCACCTCTCTGCAGCAGACACAGGCTGGGATTTAAAAAAAATGGGAAGACCTTTAGACCCGTCACTCTGTAAGGACACAGAGCTGGGTGGAGGTCCAGCTTTGAGTCTCTGATGGATCCTGAAAAAGTTATAAATCTTCAGTAAAATTCTCATCACATATCAGCTGATATTATTGGTGTTAGCTTACCTTTTCTCAGCTGACTGTCTTTGCTCAAATCTCTTAATGGCATCTTTGACTGAGTTACTTTCATAGGACACAGAGCTGGGTGGAGGTCCAGGCTGGTTCCTGTGAATAATGATGCAGCAGTGATGTGAGTGCTGAGCTGTGACATGGAGAAGAGTCATGGACAGTTAGAGATGGTCATCTCACCTCTGAGCTTTGGTCTGGCTCTCATGTTCCCCACACAGAGTGCTTTTAGAGGGAGGGGCTCCCTCCTCTCTGTCCTCACACTGATCCATGCTGCTCAATTCACATCAGCTCACACACACTTTCTACCTGCAGAGGTAAAGTAAACACAAATCATTCATGTGCACATCAGCTGAAATCCTCCTTTCATCATGTGTGCTGTCCAAATATCAGCTGCTTCTTTCCTGCTTCATCTCAGTGTCAGCTGGATGCAGTCAGACAGCAGTGTGAGGCAGAGGAAGCTGCCATCAGCTGCTCTGCTATCAGTCCACTAGATGGAGCCTGAAGCACACACGATGCATTCACTGACACACACTGATTCACTGTGACTGGAAGCTTCAGTCAGTCCAACACGTGTGAACAACATTTTAAACATTTCAGCTGATCCAGGATTCAAAGAGGATCAGCAGAGTTAAAGCTTCACACTAATTCTTCCTGCTGAGTTTGCAGAGAACTGCACACACACTGATTCACTGCTAATGAGAAGCTTCTTCCATCCAGTAATTCATCATCCATCAGCTCTGCTGCTGCTCTCAGTCCTGGACTCTGATCACACACTAAAAGCAGCTTTTTAACTCGTGTCTGTAAGAACTCTTAGTGTTAGCTTAGCTTTAGCTTAGTGTTAGCTTAGCGTTAGCATGCTGTGTGCTAGCTTAGCGTCAGAGCTCTGCAGGTGTCTCGTGTGTAAATATTAATCACAGTGACAGTAAAGGAGGTAAAGGGCTGTGACGTCATCACGTACGCTGCGTCCTCTGTGGGCTCTGAGTGAACTCAAAGTACAAACTACAAGTACACAAACACGAACGTAGCTCAGAGTGGCGGACACACTCGGCCTCGTTGGTCCAGCTGTGAGTCCGTTACCGTGAACTATGGAGCGGCAGATTTGTGCTGAACTAAGCTGCACACAGCTGATGTTAGCCAGGAAACATTACACACTGACTTTAATGGAGAGACCGGAAATACAAACACACACAGTTTGTTGTGTGAAGAAATCAAACACGAGCTGAACAAACAGTAAAGTTCCTAAAGACAAACTGTTAAAGGAGGAAACAAAGCAAACTTACAGTTTCTTCACACCAACAACAAGCTCCACTCCACACCTGGACACTAAACACGGACACACAGGTGAGCTGCTTCCTGGAAGGAGGCGGGGCTCCACCTGAAACTCAGCACAGGTGGGAGGGGCTCAGCTCTGTGTGTGCTGATGTGTTAACTTTAAAAATATGCCGTCTGACTGCTCAGACTGAGTCAGAGTAAAGTTCACATGCTGACGTGTGGAGACATGAAACCTTGTTGTAGCTGCAGGTGTGAACACACTGATCCCAGATCAGCTCTGCTGTATTTGTAACATGAACATTTCTGCTGCAAAGCTTCAAATGTTCAGCATGTTTCTCTGTTTCCAGTCTATAGATCCAGTCACACTTTCTACCTTCACCTGTGCAGTAAAGACTGAGAGCAGAGCTGAAACCAAGCGTCCAATCAGTGAGCAGCATCAACACCTGAGCTTCATTCAGACTCTGTTATTGAAGATGTTGTTGGTACAAAGTTCATCTGCTGCTCACATGAATCCATGAAAGATTTATTTCACTGAATGTTTCTTCAAAGCTCATTTCAACCTGTTGAAGTCATGAATGAAAGTGCAGACTGAGAGTGGATCACATGATGTTTGAGGTGTGTCATGTGACATGTTCAGTATTGTCACACATGTCTAGATTGTCCCTGATATCATAACTGCTCAAACACTGATGATTATATTTGAAGAATTATTCCTGATGGCAGCAAAGTTTGAATGGAGCTCTCTGTCTGTGCTGATTTGTCGCCCTCTGGAGGTCAAAGCACAAACTGCATGATGTCACTGTAACCACCACAGTGACAGGAAGTGTTTTTATGACTGAAACACTGAAATGATGCTAACGGCTGTCGTTAGGCTCACTGACAGCAGTGCTGATGTGTTCATGTCAAACACTGGCTCAGGTCAGACTCCTTCATCCTTCTCCAGCGTGAGGCCGCCCTCAGACCCACAGGAGCTCTGACCTTTGACCTCCTGACCCTAACCATTTTAGTCTTGTTGCATCTTTAAATGCAAATCCATCCAAACTGTAGCCGAGCAAAAGAAGCTGGAAGTTGTTCTATGAATGATGTTGTTGAAGGAGCTTGGAAAGAAAAGCGTCTGGACTTCTTTAAGTTGCTTGAAGAGGGACATGGACGTCTTAATGCCCACTCACATCCTGGGACATTTGATCACAGGAAATCACATGATGGGGTGGGGCTAGATCTCACAATGGGTTCACCCAAAACCTTGGCTGATTGAGACCCACACCCGTTCTCACACCGTGGCTCGTGTGATTAGGTAGAGGATCAACAGGGGCTCCGTGTCCCTGAATTTAAACTGAATCTAAACACACCGTGCACAATGCCAAGTTAGATAAGGGTTAAAAGAACAAGATAAGAATAAATAAAAAGATAAAATAAGGATAAGAAATAACTTAAAAAAATAAAATAAAAAGATAAATAACTGCAAATAAGTACAAATAAGTAACTGAAGACACGTGTGGTCTGCAGATGTCGATGTACATGGATGTACATGGAGTTTAATGTGCAAAATGAACTTAGTGTGCAAAGTGACCTGATGTGCAAACTGCAGTTTGAGGTCGGTCAGCTGTTCAGGAGTCTGATAGCAGTGGGGAAGATGGAGTTGTTGAGTCTGGATGTTCCACATTTCACACTTCTGAACCTTCGTCTCGAGGGCAGAGGTGTGTCTCTCCTCTGGACTCTGTGATGGTAGCTGCTCTGCAGAGAGGGCAGCGGGGTCCTGATGATCTTCTCCACAGTTGTTATCACTCTCTGCAGGCGTTTGCGGTTTGCAGTAGTGCTGCCGTACCATGCAGTGATGCAGCTGTCAGGCTGCTCTCCACAGTGCAGCTGTAGAACCTGCTGAGGATCTTGGCCAACATACCAAATTTCCTCAGCCTCCTCAGGAAATACAGCAGCTGCTGAGCCTTCTTGACCAGCTGTGTGAGTTTGAGTCCCTCACTGACTCAAACTCCTTCAGTGACACTTGCAGCCTTGCAGATTAGTTTGCTGATCCTGATGCATCTCTGGAGCTGATGCTGTCCCCCAGCAGACAACAACAACATAGATGCTCTCACTAGTCCACTTTACCCTCTAATCACATCTCTGACATCTGCAGGTTGCTCCATAGAGACTCTTGTGCAATGCCAGGTGTTTGTGTTTGTCTGTAGGTACACATTAGATACAGTGGGGCAAAAAAGTATTTAGTCAGCCACCGATTGTGCAAGTTCCCCCACCTAAAATGATGACAGAGGTCAGTAATTTGCTCCAGAGGTACACTTCAACTGTGAGAGACAGAATGTGAAAAAAAAATCCATGAATCCACATGGTAGGATTTGTAAAGAATTTATTCGTAAATCAGGGTGGAAAATAAGTATTTGGTCAATAACAAAAATACAACTCAATACTTTGTAACATAACCTTTGTTGGCAATAACAGAGGTCAAACGTTTACTATAGGTCTTTACCAGGTTTGCACACACAGTAGCTGGTATTTTGGCCCATTCCTCCATGCAGATCTTCTCGAGAGCAGTGATGTTTTGGGGCTGTCGCCGAGCAACACGGACTTTCAACTCCCGCCACAGATTTTCTATGGGGTTGAGGTCTGGAGACTGGCTAGGCCACTCCAGGACTTTCAAATGCTTCTTACGGAGCCACTCCTTTGTTGCCCGGGCGGTGTGTTTTGGATCATTGTCATGTTGGAAGACCCAGCCTCGTTTCATCTTCAAAGTTCTCACTGATGGAAGGAGGTTTTGGCTCAAAATCTCACGATACATGGCCCCATTCATTCTGTCCTTAACACGGATCAGTCGTCCTGTCCCCTTGGCAGAAAAACAGCCCCATAGCATGATGTTTCCACCCCCATGCTTCACAGTAGGTATGGTGTTCTTGGGATGCAACTCAGTATTCTTCTTCCTCCAAACACGACGAGTTGAGTTTATACCAAAAAGTTCTACTTTGGTTTCATCTGACCACATGACATTCTCCCAATCCTCTGCTGTATCATCCATGTGCTCTCTGGCAAACTTCAGACGGGCCTGGACATGCACTGGCTTCAGCAGCAGAACACGTCTGGCACTGCGGGATTTGATTCCCTGCCGTTGTAGTGTGTTACTGATGGTGACCTTTGTTACTTTGGTCCCAGCTCTCTGCAGGTCATTCACCAGGTCCCCCCGTGTGGTTCTGGGATCTTTGCTCACCGTTCTCATGATCATTTTGACCCCACGGGATGAGATCTTGCGTGGAGCCCCAGATCGAGGGAGATTATCAGTGGTCTTGTATGTCTTCCATTTTCTGATGATTGCTCCCACAGTTGATTTTTTCACACCAAGCTGCTTGCCTATTGTAGATTCACTCGTCCCAGTCTGGTGCAGGTCTACAATACTTTTCCTGGTGTCCTTCGAAAGCTCTTTGGTCTTGGCCATGGCGGAGTTTGGAGTCTGACTGTTTGAGGCTGTGGACAGGTGTCTTTTATACAGATGATGAGTTCAAACAGGTGCCATTCATACAGGTAACGAGTGGGGGACAGAAAAGCGTCTTACAGAAGACGTTACAGGTCTGTGAGAGCCAGAGATTTTCCATGTTTGAGGTGACCAAATACTTATTTTCCACCCTAATTTACGAATAAATTCTTTACAAATCCTACCATGTGGATTCATGGATTTTTTTTTCACATTCTGTCTCTCACAGTTGAAGTGTACCTCTGGAGCAAATTACTGACCTCTGTCATCATTTTAGGTGGGGGAACTTGCACAATCGGTGGCTGACTAAATACTTTTTTGCCCCACTGTATGACCATAGACGCACACACACAAGTGAACACAGCAGCACAGATGGTTTCCACCTGCTTCCCTCTTTCTTCACACAACTGAGGATGATGAAGAGGTTTCAGGACGAGGTGGTCAGCAAGCACAGGATAAAGCAGGGCCATGAAACTCTCTGGTGCAGCAGATGTTTAATCAGACTCAGCTTTAGGCTTCTTTTCCACCTGGCAGCAAAGTAACAGCTTCACTAATGTGAACAGTCACAATGTTAAACGTTTCTATATCTTCATATATTTTTATCTGTTGATGCTGCAGAATAAAGTCTGTTAACAGAGTGCAGGATGTGTAGAGCAGGTCCAGCTCTCCCTTTACTGTGTCCACTTTCATCAGCCCCTGTGAAGTGACACAGAGTGCATGTGTGTCTGTCAGCTGTTGTTTGTTGTGAAGGATGGAACAAATGAACACACACTTTTAGAGAAATCTGAAAAAGCAACACGTGCTTGGGCTCCTTCTGTGCTCGTCTTCATTAATGCTGATCTTTCTTTCCTGTTTGTTCTTTGGCACAAGCTTCAGTCTTTTCTCCCAGGGCTCCTTCACACTTAGAAACACACCTACATTCATTTATACACAAACATCATGAAACAAAGGCTTTGTAAAAGAGGACATGAGATCCTCTCTGAACAGCACATTCATATCAAACACAGGACTGAACAGGATATACTGAGTCTGTGCTGTTTTCATTGTTACTTGCTGAGTATTTTTCCAGTGTTTGAAATGTGACTCAAGTCTGATTCTTCTACTGTGTGTGAACTCTAAGCAGCTGCATTAAACAGCTGCTTTTCAAACCAGGCTCAATCCTATGACTCTGTGAATGTAAACTTTTGTCACCTGCATGAATAACAATCCTTGATCTAGTCAGGACTGCAGTGCTCCTGTGATCCCAGCTTATAGATGGAGGCTAGCATGAGAGGCTCAGCAGCTAAAGCAGCACACCTGGGTCTCCCAGCCTATTAAAAGCAGCCCTTTGCTTCACCTGCTTCACTAAACATTATTATTATTATTTAAGCAGAGTGGTGTGATTGATGTAGGCATTGCTGTGTGACAGGAGGACTTTTCTTGAAACAGCTCGTGTGACGTGAGCTGACGTAAAAACAGTGATGTTAGCTTGATTCTCTTGGCTAAAACTATTTTAAAAAGAGGGTCAATCATGCAAATCTGCCAATAGAAGCCAAAGTTACAGCCCCTCAGAGTTTAAAGAGAAAAGGCCCGTTTCCAACACTCGGTTGTGCAAAGGGAAACAGGCCCACAGTGCCTGAGTGTGTGGGTAATTCTTCAAATAATATTCAAAAGCAAACATTTTTAAGCATGTAAATAAAATTCAATCATTTCTGCTCTTCAATACCTAAGAAATGAAAACTGGCAGATGGTCCCAAAATGTGAAACGCCTGGCTATCTGTGCATTTAGTGCTGCAAGTTTTCACTGTTTACCTTCAGAAGCATAAATCTTTGCACAGATAATGTTCATATGTGGATTCCTGGTTTCTGCAGTTAATTGTGACCCAAAGCATATTTTTAAAGTGGTTCCAGGCAATAAAGCCTAAAAATAAATACATCTACTTCCTTTTTCTGTGTTCCAGCCTCAGTGACTCTGACACAGTGCTGTAATATTTACACCTCTGATGAAAGCAGAGTTTGTAGTTGCAGAGAAATACTCGACTCATTTTGGGCATTTACGAGCAGGACCCTCAGAAAGCCCCTCGCTGCTTCACTGGTTAAGAAGCAAAGCAAACATTAGTTCACAGTGATGTTAATTAAGGCCCAGAGTTTAGGAACGAACGTCAGCACTTCACTAATGAATGTAATGCTGATTCATGTGCTTGTTTTGTAATGTGCATGTTGTGCGTTGCTATTTCCCATATTCTTTGGCACTGATAGATGAAGAGTCTCAGGCAGGACCGAGGCTGCCAGCTGCTGACAGTGAGCAGGGAGAGAGCAGCAGAAGCTGGGCAAGAGCAGGGCACCTTCAGCCCCCTTCATCAGTCAGAAATCATTTGGGTGTCTGTGTGAAATGTCTGATTTTAAAAATCTTTTTGTAGACATATTTATTAAATGTTTAACAATTATATAGAAGAAAGACAATGTAAAGAACAAAACATGACAAAACAAAAATGAGTTGAAGTTATGAACTGTTTCTGAGAGACAAATAACACCAGGATCCTTTTTGTGTAGCTGACAGCTGGTAACTGTGCAGGGGCGGGTCTAGCAAAGTGTTGCCAGGGGGGCAGGTAGGGCATTAACAGGGAGAGGGGGGCACAAAGACATACTTTTCTTTCTTGTTCTCATTTAAAATGTCTCACTTTTAATAAATAATTATCTGAATCTTACAACAAACGTTTTCATCTGATGTAAAATGTATAGAAATCCATTATTGTACATAGTCATTTTTTAGGGTCCCATCATAATTTCTTCAGAAGTAAGTACTGCATATGATGCCAGTGTTTCCCACATTTTCTAGATTCTGCACCAGTACTGTGTGTAAAATGCATCAAAAAGTCAGTTTGATTCTTTCTCAGCTGTCTTTCTGTCTCCTTTCACTTTTTAAAGGTTGCCATGTTAGAAAACATATTTTGCCCTGCCGTGCTGTTTATTGATGTGGCAAATGAAAGGTTTATGAAAACATATCTAAATCTGTCATCAGTAATCAGCAATGATCATGTCTCACCTCTAGTCTCTGTCTTAATGTCAGGTTTCCACCGTGTGTTGTAGATGTTCAGGAGGTTAACTCGACCAACAGTCTACTTCCTGTTTAGAATACCAGGACAGGGAGGATGGTGCAGGTTTAAGTTTATTAGACTGATGCATGTATACCAACAAGACAGCGTCCATCACTGTGACAACAGCGTTTGTTTTCATTCAAAGGCTTCATGGTTTTTCCTTTAATACCTGGGGGGCCGGTCTCCAGTCAAAATGCCCGGGACCATTTTTTGTCCCAGTCCAGCCCTGGTGTCAGATCTGCATGCAGTGTCAATGAGACGATCAACAACAGATCAGACAAAACACTCAGGCAGACACTCCTCTGTAGAAGGAAACATGGAAAGTGTGAGGTAATCAGTGCACAACATCACTTTGTATTTCAGGCTGTTTTTATATAGAACTTCAGCACCAATGTAAAAGTTCTGGTTTTAGGAAGATGAAGAACATTTTCAGGAAGGATGCCGTCTGCAAGCAGAGCTGCTTGAACCTCAGCGCTGAGGTCCAGACTACTTCCTGTGAAGCCACGTGATGTAAATCTGCTGCTGTAACTTCACAGTTTACTGAAGCTAAATGCAACGTTACCATATAATCTGTTTTCAACAAAGGTTTCACTCCGTCCGGTGTTGATGGAATGATTCAGGCCGTACTCGTCAGGCTTCCCGTCGACCACACGCATTTCAGTCACAAACCCCGTGACTGACAACAAGGGAAACAGCAGAAGAAAAGATGTGAAAAATACTGGATGATGATGATGGAGGATTAACCGCGGTGGCTAAACTGTTTCCTGTCTTTGTGGGCGTACTCACAGGGAAGTTTCCAGGCACGTCAGTCTTGGTGGCTAAAGTCTCCATTTTCCAACATGTATCGCTACAGGTGCAAAGACACAACATTAATCATCAGTGTAAATATTTTAATGCTGTCCAAACGGTGTTTGCTTTGTCTGTCCTCTCGCACTCACAGAGGAAACGAGGACGCCACCTTCAACCCATCTTCAGTTGGCTCAACCATGGCCGGACTTCCTGTTGGCTTTGTGACAGCAAACCACTTGAAATTAGAGCAAACTGCAGTCAAGCACCACTTACAGCAACCTGTGGACACGCAAATGGAAAGCACTGAGAATCATACAGAAGCATAAGAGCTGTTTATTGTAACACGTGTGTGTGTGTGTGTGTGTGTGTGTGTGTGTGTGTGTGTGTGTGTGTGTGCACATTAATAACACACTGATGTATGTTAGTTTGATTTATGCTATATCTGAGAAAACAATTGCAGAATTTTACATCAAAGTTTCCAAAGCTGATGTTTTGTTGTTCACACTGTTTTATATTCATATAGTTTGTTGTTTTTAAATCAGTGGACAAAATAAATATTATCACACAAAATCCAGGGTGAAACATAACCAAATAACCTAAATGGTGAAGTCATTATAGAAGTACATGTTGCAAAGGTCAGCCTCCTGTATAGACTGCTAAACTGTCTGGGGGGGCCCTGCCTGTCCTCGTTGGATAAGCTCCACCCCTTTTCCATAAGACGGAGACATTTGTATGAAAATAGATGGGCAGTAAAATAAAAAATAAAAAATATTATGGATGACTCTGTAAATCAAAGTCGGCCTGAGGCAGAAGCAGAAACCATGAGGAGCACAGCACCACTCCCAGAAGGGCACGAAGTGAAGCCATAGCTGCTGAAGAGTGAAGACGTGATGATGGAGGAGATCACAGATGAAGATCTGCTGCCTGCTGACTCTTTATATAGAAGAGTGAGACTATCTCCCCACCAACAGCTGCACTTATACAAACCCCAGGTGCTGGGATGGCTTTGAACATGTGACATTTTCTGCAAACACATGGACAGTTTCATAACCACAAAGATTATTCCTGCAGCGGCAGAATCGTATCCACTGTGTGAGAGGTGAACGTCAGACAGTTCTTAGAAAATGTAGTTTCTCTTTAAGCTTTTAACATCTTTTACCCCCATTTGTCTAAAACTACTTGACAGCCCTTCATGTCAGAGGTTTATTACCTGTGCAGGATGGAGCACATGGTCTCAGTCAGGCTGGACACGATCACTCCTACAGGAAGTAAATGTGATTTTATTTCACCTGTGAAATGATGAAAAACAGCAGAATAGCTCACGCTAACAAACGGGTGTTGAAATGTTTCATTTTCTGCTGTTTCACAGGTCAAAAAGGGCGTCGAAGCAAACTGAAGCTGAGCTGCTGCTGCTGTTGTAGTGCAGCATCTGCTGTGTGCTTCATCAGAGAACCTTCTGTACACAGCAGACAGAGGCTGCTGCCACTGAAGTCCATCTGCTAGAGAGCTTTAAACACTGGTTATTGAAGTGGCTTTGATGATACTGATACACAGTCTTTGCTGCTGTCACAGGACAGGGATCCACCAGGGAGTAGTTGTCAGGATAAAGAGCCTTCGCTTCTCTAAATATAAACTGGATACTTGTAGGAAACTTTGGGAAGCAGCATTTTTCCTCATATCGTCTAAACTGAAGTTAGCTCAGGTGCTTCTTCCATACTTGCTCTGCAGAAAGCCAAAGAGTTTGGAGCTCTGCAAACATTTGCAGCACAGCTGGATGTTTGTAACTTTGGTCACCTCTGTATCATCCCTCAGATTCTTTCTGCACAGCTTTGAAACCATGACAGCACGAGTGATGCTGAGGAGACGTCCAGTTTAAACAGACCTTTATTCCTGGAACACAAACACATGAAGTGATGCTGCTAAAGAAGAACATTTAATCGCACTAATGAATCAAGCATCTGTTTGTCTGTCAGTCTGTCAACAGTTCCTCTGATCGACTTCAGACTTGGTGGGTGTTTTGTTTTTGCAGCGGTCAAAGTCGATCAGCGTGTTGCTTTGTCTGCTGTAAATCTGCCTGTACAAAGGGAAACATGCATGTTTTAGATGCAAACTCACAACATGGCTGCATTTTTGTGATTATGTGTATTTTATATTGATTTATTCTATTATGTTTTGTATATGAATCTTTACAAGTGTGTCGATACAAAGGCTTGATTAAAACAAAGGTCTCAGCTGTGCTGTTAGGGATGCTCTCATATTTGTTTCAAATGTAATAAATCAAAGGATTTCAGGCTTTTCATCCTTTTTATTTGTTTGGTTCTAACAGCAGCTGGATAAAAACATGCAGGTGATGAATATAATTGTGTGATATTATGAGCATTGTGAATAAAGAAAGAGCAGAGATAGTAAAAAGGAAACAGGTGATGGACGTGAGATTTTCAGAACAAAAGCTCCTCAGTGAGACGATCACCTGGACACAAGGTCAGGCAGCTGGGACTCATCTAGAGAGCAAAATGGAAAAGTGATCTGTGCAGAACATCACTGTTGATTGCAGTTATTTACATCAGACTTCTTCTCTGAGATAAGAGCACCATTTGTGGGAAAGATGACAGTATTTCCAGGCTGGATGCTGTTTGCAGGGAGAACTGAATGAAAGTCTCCTGCACCTCAGCGCTGAGGTCCACACCTGTGAACACAGATGAGGTCAATCTGCTGCAGCACGTAGAGCTTTACTGATCAGCAGGTTCAAAGGATTCAGCAGAGCGTAGAGTCAGAGCTAAACCTGGGAGTCACTCACGCAGTCCGGCTGGCGCATCTCCATCTGAACACCTCCGGTGTCGCGGCGCGGGCGTCTCAGATGGCCAACAGCCCCCGGTGGCACCTCCTCTCTCCACGCTGGTCCTCGGGGATTCCATCATCAGGAACGTGCGGATGAGGGGGGCGCTCACGCTGTCGTTCCCGGGAGCCACTGTTGTTGACATAGTGGACAGAATTCCCAACATTCTGGCATCCCACCCACAGGTTAACCGGCTCATCATCCACATCGGCACCAATGACATCCCCAAACAGCAATCTGAGCTGCTGAAGTTGGACTTCCTCCAACTCTTCAGCCTCCTTGGTCAGTTGCAGGTGAGTGCTTTTATCTCTGGGCCCACCCCCACCTGTGGCAGAGGGATAGGCCGTTTCAGCCGGCTGCTCAGCCTTAACACCTGGCTTTCCTCCGCCTGTGTCTCCCACGGCTTGGGTTTTATTAACAACTTTGATGCCTTCTGGGAGAGGAGGCATCTTTTTGGGGCAGACGGGCTCCATCTCAACGCCTGGGGACGCCGTTTGCTGTCCGCCAATTTGGCATTTGGCGTACAGCACTGCCGCACATCGCCCTGTCACTACCCCAAACTGACATTACCTGCTGATCCGTCTGCTACTGACTGATGTCCCCTTGGTCCCAGCTCCTATATTTGTTCCACTTTTAACAGTAATACACAAAACTCTGGACTAGGACCTCTCTCTCCCACAGTCAACACAATACCCGTCATAATCACAAACAGAGAGCAACAGAATTATCACAAATCCAGTAACTCCAAAAACATTAATAACCTCCGGCCTCTTCAAAAATATCAACATCCATTCAACTCTATTGTCAAAAATCCACCAGTCTCAATCAGTATGGCACTTTTAAATGTCCGCTCTCTGTCGAACAAGTCTTTTATTATTAATGATTTAATTTTAGATAATAAACTTGACTGTTTATTTTTAACTGAAACATGGCTGGGCTCGGATGCACCAGTTGTTCTCACTGAGGCCTCCCCACCAAATTTTAATTTCTCCTTTTCTATTAGAAGTGGTAAGAGAGGTGGTGGGACTGCATCTTTAACCAACAACACAATCACCTCCAAACAAATTTTATTTGATCATTTTACCACTTTTGAATTCCATGCTATTGTTTTCAGCAGCCCTCCAGTTTTATCTGTCACAATTTATAGACCACCTAAAGACAGCGCTGCTTTTATCAAGGAATTCTCTGAATTTTTAACAAACATACACTCAAAATATAACATGATAATTTTAACCGGTGATTTTAACCTGCACATAGATAATCCTTTTGACCCTGCAGCAAAAGAACTCTTAAACATTCTTCACTGTTTGGATTTTACCAGCACGTCACGCAGTCGACTCACAACAGAGGACACACTCTGGACCTGGTCATCACCCATGGGCTGTCCTCCAGCGTGTCCTCTGTTGTTGACTTGGCTGTCTCTGACCACTACTGTGTGTTTTTTAACATCACCGGTTTTATTCAGCGGAAGACCTCGGTGCGAACTGTGAGGAGGCGCTATCTAACCTCTGAAGTGGCTGCAAATTTTACCAGGGTTTTAGACGAATGCCCCCCTGTGATTTTACCTGCACCCTGCGATTTGATTTTTAGTTATTTTAACAGCAAACTGAAGAAAAGCCTTGACTCCGTTGCTCCACTCACCACCAAAAAGATTAACGTAAAACATGCATCACCCTGGAGAAACGAAGAAGTCAAAAAACTCAAAAGAAATTGCAGGGCAGCAGAAAGGAGATGGAGGAAAAATAATAATACTATCAACCATCAAATATTTTGCGAGCAACTTAAAATGTACAATAATACATTAAGGAAGTCAAGAAATTCATACTTCGCCAAAATAATCAGTATTAACAAAAATAATCCCAAGGTCCTCTTTTCCACCATAGATCATTTATTTAACCCTGATTTTAACAGCTCCCAAAGAACAGACTCGCTCTGTGAGCAGTTTGCAGACCACTTCAGGGGAAAGATCAGCGCCATCAGATCTGATATTTTATCTAATCGCGATATGATTGTAAACACATCTGAGGGCTCGATTGTACCTGAGGAGACACTGGACAGCTTTGTCCTGGTTAATGCTGAGAACCTTCAGAAAGTTTTCTCCACAGTGAGACCCACCACATGTCTTTTAGATCCAATCCCTTCTTCACTCTTTAAAACACTTTATGGATTTTTTGAGGCTGAGCTTTTATGCATGATGAATTGCTCTCTTCAGTTGGGTGTCTTCCCTGCTGCCTTTAAAACGGCGGTGGTGAGGCCCCTTCTGAAGAAGAGCAATTTGGATTGTAATGATTTTAATAACTACAGACCTGTATCCAACTCACCATTTTTAAGTAAAATCTTAGAAAAACTTGTTTTTACTCAGATTACTGATTTTCTGAATGATAGACAGATCCTGGAGATATTCCAGTCTGGTTTTAGGGTGAACCACAGCACAGAGACGGCTCTCCTAAAGGTTTAAAGGTAATAACCTAAAGGTAATAACTATTGCATTTATTAAACTGATTTGCATTAGACTGCTGATTTATTGTGAATGAATGATATTGTTTTATGATGCATTATACTGCTGAGTTATAAGAAATACTGTTTGCAGAAAGTCATCGCCTTATTTGTCTGATTAGAAGAGAACAGCCTAACTAAGCCTAACAGGGGACAGGTACTTCTGCCCAACCTGGCAGCCACAAAGTGAACTCATTTAGGTAAAGATAACCACATGCACCTAACCAGCCTGCACCAGCCTGACATTTCTTCCTCCTAAGTAAAAACGAATGGATGGATTGAACTTAGAGTCTCAGCTCAGTTTTCTATTTTGACCACCTACACCCCAAGATACTCTTTTAAAAAGTGTTGTTTTCAGATCCCTTTGAAGTTCATAAAGGGCCTGTTCATTTTCATTCAGATGTTTTATTACATAAATGTTACTGTTTTCTTTTGATTTATGCTCCCACTACACTGCACCTCTACAAACAACAATGCCACGGACTGTCAGCTGCTTTTACATGCTGTGAACATGAGTAGGTTTGATCAGAGTTTCAATTATCAAAGAAAAGACAAACTGAGCAAAAAGAAGGAAAAAAAGACCAACTTCTTCCCAACTGACAAGAAAAATACTCGTCATGTTTTCATAATAAAGGATCAGGCTCCCCATTTATGACAGCTTGGACCAATAATGTCTGTTACACTGATGCTACTGTAGAGACAGGGTCAACATCTCTATTTAAATATAATTAATATACAAAACACAATGAAAGTTATACATGAATTATTCATTATTTTTACTATTGATAAAATTCATGTATACTAATCAAAGTTATACATGAGTAACGACATTATTAATAATGATTAATAATAATAATTCTAATGCCAACATGATGACTGTTCATAGCTCCTGCTTTGAAATACTGAACTTAAACATTGACCTGATGAAAGATCACAATTCACAGTGGCCCACTGTCAGAATCATTCTGAATATAAACTCATCGAGTTAATCTGAACCTTTCTCAAATGTGCTGTGAATAAATGCTGCTGCAAGCCACTGTGGGAAAGCTGTGTTATTATCATGGAAACATCTGTGACACATTCACAGAGGACGAGGACACAAAGGGACGACACGCAGAGGCTGTGTTAAAGTCAAAAATCCAAATCTTTAGTCCTAAACAGGCAGTGGTTACAAACAGGAAGACGAGCAGTCCATTAAACAGTCTACAGGGTCAAACATACAGAGAATTCAAACAGCTATTAAAAACAAATAACTGGACACTGAAAAACTTCAGTGATGTGTGAGGCACCAAAGGGAAGCAGCTGAGTATATTCAATGAATTCTCTTCAAATACAAAGACAGAAACTCCTACAGGCAGCATGCAAACTGAGCAGGATACACAAAGATCAGAGATTAGAAAATAAATCAGAAAAGGATTTCAAACTTACTGAGAGCAAGGCCTCTGTTACAAATCTGTCTAATAGAAAAACATGCTGTACAGATACAATACGCTCAGTGTTCATGGTCATTTAAAAACTGGCTCTACCTGAACCACTTCAATATTTTATGAAGTCACTGAGTCGACCATTTCTACAGTTTGTTTCCTTCATTGCAGTTAGAGTGCGGCTGGTAAGGATGAAAACACACACAGAGCGTAAATTGTCTTTGTTAGTAACAAACGTCAGCAAAGAAAAGACAAAACACACAAACACTCTCATGATATTCATGAATCATTAGAAAGCATCCAAACATTCTGCTCGTGGACTTTTACAGTCTTATTTGCACTCGCTCATCTTCATAATCATCCTGATCAATACATGACAGGGGAGGCTTTGAGGTAGGCGGGGCTCTCTGCTGATGTCAGCATGAAAGGCAGGACCAGCGTCTGCCACATGTTGGTGAAACATCACAGTACACTGGCGTGGTTTCCTTTCCAGATGTTGGACGTTTGACACTTCAACGTTGAGGCCAACAAGAAGACACAGTTTTGGGTCGGGTTGCTGCAGGGTTTCTAACTGAGCAAAAGCAGAAGCACACAGACCAACAGGGATCAGATGCTGAGTGTTAGAGGAACATCTGTGCTGATCACTGAATGCTGCTGTGGTCTCTTGTTGAAGTTGGCTGGTGGGACAGTCTAATAGTGATATCCTGCCCATCGGAGGAACACTTTTAAAAACACATGCAATACTTTGTTTGTATTACAGTCACAGTTTATCTTATTTTTGTCCTTTAAAAGTGTTGCTGTACTATAAAGTCCTATAATTTGAGGCTAAAATGGCTCAGAGAGTCTCTCTCTCAGAGGATCTCCTTTGAAAGTGGAGACGGCTTTATCCGCTGATCCACGTCACTTTACCTGGATGTTTTCTTTGAAGCTGGATGAAGACTCCTCTCCCTCACTCCTGCTGCAGCTGTGTGGTCCAGTTGGCCTCTGAGGTCACAGTCAACATCTGTAGCAGAAGAGGGGAAATAAAAGTCCAGGTTACCAAAACTGGGAGCTTTTCCAAAATAGAGCGTAACTGGACTTTTTCAGCCTTACAGGCAGATAGTCGTCTGAAGCTGCAGCTTTTTCTTTTGAGCTTTTTCCAATCTCTGCTCTCGGCTTTCTTTGAGAACATGTCTGCTTTCTTGGCATGGGTCTGTCTGCTGTTGGTGAAGAGACTAAATCCACATACTCGCTACTAAGATCTCCTCAAGTAGTCTCAACCAGATTACAGTTTAAGAGTAAATGTCTCCTGAGAGTTTCACCTTGGGGAGATGCTGTCTTGCTAACATGGAATCATGAGCATTAATCTATGAGGTGAAAAAGTCATTTTAAAAGCTCCAGCCACAAGTTTTATTTCATCTGTGTTTTGGTCAGAGTCCCATCAGACCTCCAGAATGGTGTCAGAGTGTTTTCTATCCACGTGATGAGCACAGGCCTCAGGTCCAGACCTCCACGGGCACCATAGCCTTTTTGGAACTAATAGGTGCAAGAAGGTTTTGTTGGGATAGGAACTGAAGAGGAAACTGACGAGGAAGGCAAGGATCTTCTTCAGCTCCTCCGAGCCGGGACCTCTTTGTGTAGGCCAGCATTGGCCAGGTAGCCCTTGTTAGATTATAATATTATTTTATGCCATGTTATACCCCTAATTAAAGATTGTGAATTATTATGTAGTTTTAGTTTGCATTATTCTCCTGAATTAGAAGAAGCTGATAACTATTGCATTAGTTAAACTGATTTGCATTACATTAAACTGCTGACTTGTTGTGAATGAATGATATTGTTTTATGATGCATTATATTGCTGAGTTATAAGAAATCTAATTTGTCTGAGTAGAAGAGAACAGAGTGTGCTGGAGTTTTCTGCCCCATTTCAGCAGGAGCAGATAAACAGGGAGCCAAGGTCGTAGCTTAGGCGCTGTGTGAGAGAAAGCATGTGAATGTTTAGGCTTTGTATGATAAGGTGGAGGCACCAGAGGCTATAAAAGTTTGAGCAATGCTCCACCATTTTGAGATTTTGAGGCTGTCTGCATCAGTGTCCATCTCCCACGTGTGTGATCATTAAATCATCGTTTGACTCAACCCGACCGGACCAGTGTTGTTATTGTGGTTTTTCTCTTGTCTCCATCCCCAATATTTTGAACCTTAACACCCTCCAGCATCGCTGGATGGCCGACAGTGGAAAACCTAGAGGAGTAGGAGAGAAACAGCAGCTTGGAGCATGTCTTTATACTGTTTAGTTTTTAGAGCCACAGACTTTCTTTTAATGTCATTGTTCAGGATCTATGACTGATTATGTATTTATTGTATTCCTCCATGACTGTGTGACAGCAAGTGGAAAAAACCAGCTTCACCTTTGTTGATATGCTTGTAATTTTAATATTGATTAAATGGCCCATGAAATAATAGAAAGCTCATATATGAAAATGTATTTTAAGAAGTAAAATGTTAATCTGAGTACAAAGGAGTACACCCACCTTCTGGTAGATGGAGGTGTAGCGAGCGCTGGTGAACATCCAAGCCTCCTCGTAGAACTGATCACTGATTGGATCCAAAACATCGATGGAGGATCTGTGTAAGCGCTGAGGATCGTCCTGATGGACAGAACAGAAGGAGAGTGAGACAAGTGAAGATATACTAAACAACACTGTGATATGAACTGAGCCACACACAGTTTGATTCACAGGTGATTGACACATTATTTGACCACGAGCAATCTTTTCTGGTTTGACGCCGTCTTTGTAGCCAGAAACCAGCTCTCTCCTCGGCTTCCTCCACTACACGCTTCCCCCACGCCAGTCTCCTCCGTCACTATAAAGGGGAGAGTCATGAGCTCCATCACCCTCACCTGTGCCGTCCAACGTCCCGCCACCAGCCTCCACTGCAGCAGGCCAGAGACCACACCCCTGCCACAATAAGTAAAAGTATATCCTTGCTGTACCCTTAATGCTAAATGTGCTAAATTAACCGCTGCCTTTGCCCCTTTGGGATTATTCTTATGTCACTGGGATGTTGACCTTTGACCTTCACATTAGAGACATGGGCAGACATAATTAGTGTATGAATTTTAAAGTAACAGGTAATAAAGAGAGTGCAGCAAATGTAGTCAGGTTTATTACTCTGTATCACACATGAGTGCCCGAGGGAGGCGGGGCTGACTGGGGAGACACAGGAAACAGAGAGACAGGGCTGACTCGACATGAAACGATGAAACGTGGGACACGGGAACAGAAACTAAACACAGGCTGAAATGAACACTGAGGGAGGGAGAACTAAGATTACTGAGAGCCTGATAAATAAGAAGAACAAAAACCAAGAAAAACAAGAGTCAAAGAAAAGCAAAAACACAAAGCATTGGGCCAGGACCCACTGCTGTGACATTTATATGTGATAAAAACATTAAAAACTGCTCAGATGTTGAAATCTTTCTACGGATACTTTAGGTTCAGCTCTCCAGCCTGGCATTTGGTTAAGCATGATTCAAACATTTGATTTTGTTTAACTGGTTTTAATTATAGTTACTTTTTGTGAACATTTGTTGCAGCATTTAAAAATACATCATTTATTTTCAAACTTTTATTTGATTTAGAGCATCATATTTGACCAACGTAAATGTTTTAATTTCATATAAAATAACTGAAACAGTGAACTAAATATCTGAAATCTTTCCTTCCTTAAAAGTTATAATCCTACTTAAGTTATAGTGCAAACGCTTAAGCAACAAATATACTTGATGCTAATTAATTAATATTTCCCTTTGATGTTGCAACTATGCGGTCACTTCTGTCTTTAAACAAAATAATATTTTCCAGTTACAGAAATCATAAAGTCCAAACTAAAGTGCTACTGTTGCTATATGCATTTTATATAAATCATGGATGATGGTCCTGACATGAAGGAAGAGAAAGTTACAGGTTGCATCCTTTGACTTTGTCTCCGTGCCTTTGGGCGATTTTCAGAAGGACAGATGTTTCTGTTCAATTCTTAAATCAATTTTTTCAAACACAAACACTATTTTAAAGCTTCTAGAGAGTAAAATATTAATGATAATTATAATAACAATAATAAAAACAAAAGCTCTCAGATCCATCAAACCAAGCAGCAGAAAGAACAATAACTGAAGAGAAAACTTTAACCTTGTAGACTTCATTATGTTCCAGCTGCTCTACAGACGCTGTGACCTCGAACTTAAGCAGGTCGTAACGTATGTGCAGCTCAATAACTTCATAATCAGACCCTGTGGTATTTAGGCAGCAGAACAACTAAGAATAACAACTACAAATAATGTTTTTAGGTTTCTGTTGTACTGCAAGGTTCTGTACAGGAGAACCAAACCAAGAGCAAATATTACGTCTCATTTACACCTGAGCACGAAGAGCCATCAACATTTAGCAAATTGAATCATCTTTGTTTAGATGCAAGAAGAATCATATAGAAATGAAAAAGTAGAAATAGAAATCCAGAGCAAAGATATCCTCTAATTCAGCGTAGCACATGTGCAGCTGCTGCGATTCACGTAAGCATTCGGCTCGTCGCTGCTGCAGATTTTTCTCTCGCTGTTCTGGCTCACAGCGCTGCAAACACAAAAATAAATATCCCCAAAGGTGTGAAAGGGAGCTAATTAGTAAGAGTATTGTTACTCTCCGCAGGAGTAGTCCAGCAGTAGAAATCAGTCCAATAACAAGGTGTGTAACATCTAGCAGGGTGACAGAAAAACCCAGGGTAACTTCTAAGGACCTCAACGTCTCTCTCACATTGTGTTTTTTAAACATGCTTCCATTTGTCACTTCAGTCTTTACTCTGAAATACAGGAAGAGAAATCATGGCTGAAACAATTTCTCATGAAACCAGGGGTGTGGTCCAACAGTCAGTTTGGTGAGGAAGGTTCCTAACTGAGAGAAGTGACCCAGAAGTATCTGTGTAGCAGCCACAATGAATCCAGATCATGAGCTTTATTAACTGATCAAAGTCTCTTCTTTCATCTTCTGTATCATTCAGTTTGCATTGGTAATGCCCATTATTGTAATGCTTTTTTAAGACCAGCAAAACTTTATTTCACTTTGGGTTAGCTGGGATAAGTGATGGATGGAGGGAATTTTACTTCAGCCACAGAAATCCTAAACAGGAAGGAGGAGCAGAGTTACAGTGGATCACTATCCAGCAGGGAAACAAGGTTTCTTTCAATTTCTTGGCCATGAGTGAGATTTACTGAGTGGGCAAATTAGGGAGACGACACCATCAGATCCCGAGCCCTCCATGTGTTAATCAAGAGACGGCTGCTGTGCTACATCCATAAATAATGAATAAATTAGGAGCTAAAGCTGAAAGGACAGTTTATTTGTACCATCTTCACGTGAACACATTCAAGAACATCACAGATGAAGAAACATTAAAAACTTCCACACTACATAAAGCAAGAAAAATGGTTTTTCTTTCAGGTGGTTTCAGAAAAACAGAAACATCAAACAGCTCCAAGACTCTCTTTGAAAGAACTAAAAACCTTTGTTCTCATGGTCCAATCATGAGTGAACTCCCCGATGAAGCCTTGTGTGCTAAAACATGTCAGAGTTTTAAAGGTTAAACATGAGTTTCCAAAAACGTTTTGCTGGAGAACAATGAACTATTTGACTGAGTTTCAATCATTTACAGACGAGCAAAACCAGGACAGAGAAAAAAGGACAAAACTGACTCAGTAAAACAACAGAAAAGAAGATCCCATGTAGATCTGTATTATGTAGAAGTTCAGCCCAGCAACCAGTTCAGTTCAACACAAGTTTAAATGATTCTATCTGAACTCTGTGGAGCCTGATCTCAAGCTTTTTGAGTCTGACACAGAAACCAGAGGATCTTTCTGTGTCTTCAGATTCACTGTGATCCAGTGATGGGAGTGATTTCAGCCCTGAGTGATCGCGCTGATGTTTGCACAGAGCAGACAATGAGGTGAATGTTTGGGCACATTGGTAACAGTGAAACAGTTTATTAGTAACGTGGGATCGTTTGTGTGCAGAGTATGAACTGAGATTCCTGAAGCTCTTGTCACACTGGTCACAGCTGTAGTTTCCTTCCATGTGTGCACGTTCATGAAGGTTACGATTACCTGAATGTGAGAAGCTTCTCTCACAGTGTCTGCACTTGTGTGGTTTCTCTCCTGTGTGGACTTGTTTGTGTGATTTAAGCTGACCTGCAGTGGTGAAGGATGACCCACACTGATCACAGAGGTGCTTTTTAACCCCACTGTGAATCAGTTCATGTTGTTTTAAGTGATGTGATGTGGTGAAGCTTCTCCCACATTCTTTGCAGTATTTCAGTTTGTCTCCAGTGTGTCTACGTTGATGTAGTTTTAGGGTCTTTTGCCGACTGAAAGTTTTTCCACAGAGGTCACAAAGAAAGTCTTTCCCACCACCACAGTGATGACAGGGTTGAGAACTGGATCCATCTGTGTCGCTCTGCTTCTAAACAAAGACACAAAGACAGTGTAAGTCAGTCCTTCAACATTTGTATCCTGAACGTCGCCTGAAATAAAGAGCATCTCTGCAGACGTCCAACTACATTTGACTGTTTCAGTTAACACACTCAGTTTACTGGGCTGCAATAACTACAATACTACCACCATAATACTACAGTAATACTAAAATCATAACTGAAAGGAAAATCTGAATAATCACTCAGAGCTGCTTTTCCATGCAGTAGAATTGCTAACATGCTAACACAGTTTAATGAGCAGAGTTGTTCCAAACAGTCAGGCTAAAATGACAAGATAACAATATAAATACATACCTCACAGTAGCTGCACTTGTAGAGTCTCTTTCTGGTGTGGATCTGTTGGTGTTCTCTCAGGTGCTGTGGAGTTTTAAAAGTCTTCTCACACAGGTCACATTGATAAGGTCTCTCCTCAGTGTGGGTAAACATGTGTTGTTGTAAGTGTGCGTCTGTTGTAAACTCTTTGCCACACTGTTCACAGCAGTACACATCATGTCTGGTGTGAATGCGTAGGTGTGTATTTCGGTTCCCTCTCCGGCTGAAAGTTTTTCCACAGATGTCACAGCTGTATGCCTTAATTCCAGAGTGGGTAACTAGATGCCTCTGTAAGCTGCTACTGCGAGTAAAAGCTCTGCCACACTGATCACAGCTGTACGCTTTAACTCCACTGTGGATGAGTTGGTGTTTTTTTAGGTAATTCTTCAAGGAAAAAGACTTTCCACACAAGTCACAGCTGAACGGTCTCTCTCCAGTGTGGATGACCTGATGCTGTTTTAGTGATGCCTTCAGAGTAAACTCCATCCCACACTCGTCACAGCTGTATGCCTTAATTCCAGAGTGGGTAACTAGATGACTCTGTAAGCTGCTACTGCGAGTAAAAGCTCTGCCACACTGATCACAGCTGTACGCTTTAACTCCACTGTGGATGAGTTGGTGTTGTTTTAGGTAATCCTTCAAGGAAAAAGACTTTCCACACAAGTCACAGCTGAACGGTCTCTCTCCAGTGTGGATGACCTGATGCTGTTTTAGTGATGCCTTCAGAGTAAACTCCATCCCACACTCGTCACAGCTGTATGCCTTAATTCCAGAGTGGGTAACTAGATGACTCTGTAAGTGGCTACTGTGAGTAAAAGCTCTGCCACACTGATCACAGCTGTACGCTTTAACTCCACTGTGGATGAGTTGGTGTTTTTTTAGGGAACGCTTCCTGGAAAAAGACTTTCCACACAAGTCACAGCTGAATGGTCTCTCTCCAGTGTGGATGACCTGATGCTGTTTTAGTGAAGCCCTCACAGTAAAACCCTTCCCACACTCATCACAGCTGTATGCCTTAATTCCAGAGTGGGTAACTAGATGCCTCTGTAAGTGGCTACTGCGAGTAAAAGCTCTGCCACACTGATCACAGCTGTACGCTTTAACTCCACTGTGGATGAGTTGGTGTGTTTTTAGGTAACCCTTCCTGGAAAAAGACTTTCCACACAAGTCACAGCTGAACGGTCTCTCTCCAGTGTGGATGACCTGATGCTGTTTTAGTGAAGCCCTCACAGTAAAACCCTTCCCACACTCATCACAGCTGTATGCCTTAATTCCAGAGTGGGTAACTAGATGCCTCTGTAAGTGGCTACTGCGAGTAAAAGCTCTGCCACACTGATCACAGCTGTACGCTTTAACTCCACTGTGGATGAGTTGGTGTGTTTTTAGGTAACCCTTCCTGGAAAAAGACTTTCCACACAAGTCACAGCTGAACGGTCTCTCTCCAGTGTGGATGACCTGATGCTGTTTTAGTTTAGCCCTCACAGTAAAACCCTTCCCACACTCGTCACAGGTGTGTTTTTTCTCTCCCTTTCTTCTGTGAGGTTTGTCGGCCTCCTGAGAGCGCTGACTTCTGGCTCCATGTTGGTCCTGCAGTGACAGAGATACAAACAGAGGCAGTGAGTGAAATGCAGTCGTGGAACAAACTCAACCTTCAAACTCCATTAACACTAGTTTTAAACCTGAAGGTGGAGCGTGGCACCAAACACCTTAAAGGTCTCTTATCCCCACCTGCTGGTAGTTCTAACACATTACATCCAACCTGCTGTTAAGCCAAGAAAGTTTATTATGCATTTTGTCAATATTAGTATAGTATGAACATCTTCACACTAATCTGGACGCCTTATTCTGGACTAACTGAAGTCTGTTAAGATCTGTCTTATTAGCTGCTGACCAAATGATTGAACAATACTCCAGATGAGACATTACTAGTGCATTAATGACATCTTTCATAATGAAGAAGTGATACACAAAGAGCATTTCATAGCCATAGCTATGCCTTGTCGGCAGAGTTATGTGACATTAGTGATGTTTGTACTTTCAGCGTTAACTTGGTTTCAAAGCCTTTAAAATATACGCCGTTCAATAGTCGACCTTAATCTGACAGAGAATGTGATGATTTTGTGGATAATTAAAGTCAGTCATATATCCACAAACACAACAAGCTGAAAGTCAGTGATGCTGCTCGGTTTGCAGTCCTGAACATCACGGCACAAGCAGGATTCACTGCACTGTTAATGTTAGCTGTGTTATATTGCTGCCTCTGTTCGCTGGTGTCGAGCCAAACGCACTTTAACGTGTGTTTGAACGAGCTGACGGTTCACTCGTTAAGCTGAAAGAAAGATGCTTTAATCACAGCAGTCACACATGTGTCCACTGCACCATCTGGAACTCTTCTTGTTTACACTCGTAATAACACAAACACTAAATCCTGCTTCTCTGGTGCTGTTGTGTAGCAGTGTGTACACCTGAGACTGTCACCTGTCTGTCTGTCCTGCACTCTCTCTCTGTTTCTTTCTCTCTGATTGTGGAATAAAAGTATGAACATGTGTTTATAAGTTACACTTGTGTTTGAATCCTGCAGCTTATCACGCATTTGATTTCCATGTGTGACGACTGCAAGTGTCCAGAGTGAGGACAGACTGAGGGAGCCACTGCTGCACATCATCTGTGAGGCTTTGCAGCCCTGATGATCCACCAGGACAAACTCAGCAGTGTGTGAGGAAGAGGAGGAGGAAGAGCCAGCAGCAGCTGACAGATGGAGAGAATAGACAGACTGTTCCCTGTTTGTGAAGGACTGCTAGGAAAGTTTAACATAACTGTCTGTGCTGAATCAGTCTTATTAGGTAATGTTCAAATAATGTGATCATCCCAGTGTTTTCAGTGTGGGAGAAAGTACTCAGGGCCTTCAAGTTACGCACTATGAAAGGCAGCAACAAGTTTAATGTTCAGAAACCTAAAGTCTGTATCAGCAGCAGAATGGAGCTAAAAATAAATGTTGGTTTCAGTTCTATGAAGCTTTGAGTATTTTGGATCAGTAGCTGCTGTGTTTGTTGCATCATATTGCTGTAACTGTTTATATGCTTTATATATTCTGAACTAAGTTGATCTATAGTGTTACATGATACACTCTCAGAAATAGAGGTACGAGAGAAGAACATTTTTGTACCAATAGGAACATTTTTTTTTAAATGTTCCCTTAAAAGTACATTACTGGTGTTTAAAAGTCCAGAAATGCCCCTTTAAAGGTTCAATTTGAAATAAAGTACAAATCTGTATTATAAAAAGAAGGACGATGCAGTTCATCTGATCACTCCTCATAACATTCTGGAGTGCAGGCAAAATGCTATTATAAAAACTTAAGCAGCAACTTCTCCAGGTTCCAATATTTATGCAATTCTCAAACCTTTTGGCCACGACTGTATAACCTCTTCTGAAGTTTAGTGGATATTATACATGGTTATGCTCAGGATGTGTCGGCCAGTTTCCACTGGAAACGCCTTTTGGTTAAACTGTCAGCGAGGAATTTGCATTTGCACTGTTACATTTTTATATAACTTTAATGCACATAAACAACAGCTGCTTGTTTCAGTGAAAATACATTGATGGCTTTTTAATAAAGTTGTGCAGCTGTAAAGTATTTTGTCTGGTGTCAATTCTATCGTCAGCTACATCGTTATGGCAAATGTTCAAATGTATATGGTGATAAATATCTTTGGTCATATGGTCCTGCTCTGTCTGTCACCTTCTGTGTTGAGCTCATTGTTTCCTCTGTAGTGGCTGAGCTGAGTCCAAGTAGCTGAAAATGTTCCTCTGCTGCTCCGTCAGACTCTCCTCCTCCTGCTGATCAGCTGGGACACAAAACAGATCTTTGTTAGGCTCCACACTGCACTGAAGAGTCAAAGTGTCTCATATGTTCATCTGACAAGTAAAAGAACACATTTTTGTTTCCCGAGGTGGGCAACTTGTTGGAAACAAACACAAAAGGTTTGAGCACTGATACCTCCCATTGCTGGCATTGAAAGATGCAACGCCAGCAATGTGGACTGTCAAGACTCAAACCAATCATCAAGCAAAGACAACAGGGATCATTTGTTTCTGTTTATTTAGCATTCACAGCATTTGTAGTTGCCTTCTGTGCAGGGGAAGTCCACGCACACTGTGTGGTACCGCCATCCGCAGAAGGTGCATTCAACCTCTGTAAGAGAAACGAGGTTGTCTGAGACTGAAATGATATTCACTAAAGAAGTGGTGATTTGTAAAACTTCACATTTTGATCCGGGACGTACTCTGCATGAAAACAAGCGCTCACTCTTCCTGCTCAACAAATGACAAGGGCGGAGCCTTATACCACGTGATACAGAAGCTGTGCCGTGTGATGCTAAAATTAGCAGGGAAAAAACCACGGAGAGCACGTCAGGGATGACGAGAAAGTGACAGGAGAAAATCCGTCCCGGTCAACCACCCAAACATCAATAACGGGAACCTTATACAGCGCTTCCCTATACACGTCGAACTCCCGCAGGCACAAAGACATTACGGAGGCTATCACTTATCACCTGACCAAAGATATGGCTCCATCAACACTGTGCAAAACGAGGGATTTAGGAAAACGATCAACACCCTAGACAAACGCTACACAGTGCCGTCCCGCAACTATTTTTCTATTGTTGCACTACCTGCTCTGTACACGCAGCGTCGAGCAACGGTGGAGACGGAATTTCAAGCAGGACAACATTTTGCTGCAACAACAAAACGTGAGACATTTGTTGTTTTATGTTTATTTATTGTTATGAGAGAATCATGATCACAATTCTAAGCCAAAAAATCGTGATTCTCATTTTATGCAAAATCGTGCAGCCCTAACATTAACACAAAACTATTGTTTCACCAGAGAAACACACATGAAGAGAGAGAGAGAGACAATAACAGCTACCAAACAGTCGTCATAATTCGTCACACAATGAGAAAAGGACAAATCAACAAGTAACAATGACTAATTAATATTAAAATCTGTAACATAATGTATTGTTTGGAGTTTAGTCTGATTGGTTCAGGATGAGCTGCCATTATCCAATCACACGTCTGCTTACCTGCATCTTTCCTCTTTTTTCTAACCTGAGCACCTGATGGCTTTGAACTTTTGTTGTCCATCTTCCATTGGTTTGAATTTTGCGCTCCAGTACAAACACAAATCCCCCAACCCGAGGATCAGCACAATTAACCTAACAGACCTACACCTTAGTTCACAGATTCACTTTGTCTAAGGTTGATTTCTGGGATTTCACACAACCCAGGATTCAGATCGTGAATCCATGATGGGCTTGGATTTACATCATTATAAATGAAATGTGCTCTACTTGGACGCAGCCGGCCCCGCCCCTTTTGACGGGTTGTGTGAGACTTTAAATCATCAAACTGTAAATTATAAATTAAATTGTTATTGATCCTTTACCCCGAGTCCTAAAGTGTAGATTTATTTTCTTACTCTTCTTATATTTGTTGTTTGTTTACTTGCACCGCTGTAACTGCAGCCTCGTCGTCTCGTCTCTCTATATGCTGGACTGTCTGTAGCGGAGATGACAATAAAGTTTACTTTGACTTCAGCAGCTCGCAGGCGCACCGAGGGCTCTCGCGCTCACTTTATAGAATTTAGAAAAAACATCGGTGCAGAGTATAAGTCTGTATCATAATATCTGTTTGTTGTGTTGTTTTTATTTTGTTTTGCGAGTTGGTTATTAGATGCCGCTCCAGCCAGCCAGAGACTCCCCGCCGCCCCGCCCTCTCCTCCCTGTGCCGCCAGCAGCAGGCGCACCTCGCAAACGGAGGGCGCCCTTACTCCCAGCAAATGGCTGATAGAAAACCGATCGGTGCCTACGAATTTCCCAATATGCGCTGGCATGACGTCGGGGAAGCATGGGTACGACCGATTCTTTTATTTTTTTCTTGCCCGTGATGCCCCCCCCACCACGATGCATTCTATTGGTTTGCACACTTACACACACCCAGCTGTGGTTTCCTGTTTTGCTGGACTCTGGAGAGCCCCGCCTTTAACGCTCTTCTCTCACAGAGAGCAACAGAAAACTTGGAAAAACTCCAGATTGACTGAACTCAGTTCAAAGTTACCTTGACACCTTTAGATGTGAGACGTAGTGATGGTCCGCTTGAAGCTGACGCTCCGGTGCGTGTGTCAGAAAGATCAACGCGCTGCTTCAGAAGCACCGTGTCGAGGCTTGATTCGTTTGGCCAGAGTCACGTGATCAGTGACGTCTGAAGCTTCGTTTAGAACGTACCTTTTTTTAAATCGAACTTTATTGAAACACAATGAGTATACAACATACAAACAGATGAAGTTTACAAAAGAACAGAACATGAACATACAGAACCAGGAGTAAAAAAATTATGATATGAATAGGCGAAAAAAATCAACATATTGTAACGTGCAGTGGAGATGAAGCCAGCCGCGGAGGTGTGCAGGTGGATAGCGAATGAGCAACAGCTTCTGACGTTCCAAAAAGTACTCATTTATTTACAATATCAAAAATAAAAGTGCTACCTCTACCACACATTATGTCCGGTAAATCAAGTCAATGTCCGGTAAATCAAAGGGGAATGGCTCAGAGTCAATGTCAGTGTCTGCAGGGGGGCCAGGGTGGGCCTGAGAGTCAGAGTTCAGACCCTCTGCGGTCTCTCTCTCAGCAGGCAATGAAACAGAATGTTCTTTGGAAGTGAGAGAGTCCCGGGTATGGAACGGTTGCATGTTCACAACATGATAAACACCTGCATCCACACCGGAGTCCACCCAAGTGAGCCTGTAATTAACATCACTGAGTCTCTGAGATACGCACAATGGTCCCTGAAACAGTGGTGCAAGTTTAGCAGTAAAGTTAGACTGAGCGTCTGACCTCACAAGGTCACCAACACGAAACGTGGCATGTCGATGTCTCAAGTCATAGTAATGTTTTTGTCTGTCATGGCTATAGTCCAAAGCTGCTTTGGCGTGGTCATGAGCTTCCTGCAGGGAGGCTCTCAGAGTCTCAGGGTAAGGCACACCCGGTTCATCAACACCTGCTGTAGAAGGCTGAGTGATAAGGTCAAGCGGGGTGTCTAACTCACGACCATAAAGCATCATGACAGGAGTCATACCTGTACTGTCATGGGGGGTGGTGCGCAGAGCAAAGCTAATCTGAGGGAGAAACTTGTCCCATGACCTACATAAGCGCGGATTGCAGTTTTCAGAGTCCGGTTGACGTGTTCAGTAGCATTTGTCTGAGGGTGATATGACGTAGTGAGTCTGTGCACCGAGCCTAAGGCAGAAACAACATGTTCAAAAAGCTCACTCACAAAAGGAGACCCTCTGTCAGAAATGAGGTAAGTGGGTGTACCATGCCTAGCAAAAATGTCAGTGACGAATTTACCAGCTGCTACCTGAGATGTAGCTTCTTTGACAGCACTGGCTTCAACCCATTTAGTCAAATAGTCAACAAACACGATCAAATAAGCATTACCAGTGGGAGTGCAGGGAAGTGGCCCAACAAAATCCACACCCACATACTGCCAGGGTTTCTGGGGGACAATGGGAACCATAAGACCGGCTGCTTTTTTCTGACTTGGCTTGGTGAGTTGGCACACTGAGCATGAAATCACATAGCGTTTCACATCAGCTGCCATTTTGGGCCAGAAAAACCTAAAACGCAGTCTAGCCAATGTCTTAGAAACACCCAAGTGACCTGCTGTGGGGTGGTCATGGTAATAGTCCAGCAAGGTGCCTCTCATGGAAGTAGGGGCAAACAGTTTCAGCTCTTTCAAAGGGTGCAAAGCACATGTGGACTTGGGTTCTCTGTGATACAAAAGAGAGTCATACACAACATACTGTAACAAGGTGGCGTTGTCCGAGCTGTTCAGAGAGTCTGCTTCAATGTCTCTGAGGAGTGGACCTGTGACATGATCGTCTAACTGCAGCTGTCTGAATTGTGAACGGTCAGCCAGAATGTCGGGGGGCAGAGTACAAATGTCCAGGCTGCCCATAACAGCATGATCTGGTAAAAGATCAGTCGGCCTGACGAGACATGAGCCACCTGAGACTGTTGTGGTCAGTGAAGATAGTAACATGAACACCTTCAACATATGGGCGGAAGTGTTCCAGAGCCCATATCACAGCGAGGCACTCCTTCTCTGAAGTGCAGTAGGGGAGTTCAGCTTTGTGAAGGGAGCGACTAGCAAAAGCCACAACGTACTCACGACCCATGTCATCCTTTTGCATCAACACTGCCCCAAGACCAATGTCACATGCATCGGCGTGAATGGAAAAGGGACGGTTGAAGTCTGGAAATGACAGGATCGGGGCTGATGTGACATGATCCTTCAAAGTGTCCATGGCCCTTCGACAGCTGTCGTCCCAGTGGAAAGCATTGTCCTTTCTGGTGATGGCGTGAAGAGGTTCGGCATGGCGGGCATAATTCTGAATGAAGCGTCGATAATAGCCAGTCAAGCCAAGGAACTGACGGACGTGTTTCACTGAGGTTGGGGTATCAAACTCCTTAACCGCCTTTACTTTGTCGGGCTTAACACCTGATGATGTGATGCGGTACCCGAGAAAGGTGAATTCATCGAGGCAGAATTGGCACTTTTTGAGCTTCAATGACAAGCCAGCAGCCTGGAGTCTGCCCAGCACCTCCTCAAGATCCACTAAGTGCTGTTCAAAGGTAGGTGAGGCGATAACAATGTCATCCAGGTAGACTACGCACGTTTTGTAAATGAGGCCAGCAAGCACAGAGTTCATGAGTCTCTGAAAAGTTGCAGGTGCGTTGCAGAGCCCAAAGGGCAGCACCCGAAACTGGAAGAGACCGCAGTGAGAGATGAAGGCAGTTTTAGGCTTCGAGTCCTCTGCTACAGCAACCTGCCAATAGCCTCGCGCTAAGTCCAATGTTGAGACAAACTTTCCTCTTGCCAGAAACTCCAAAGACTCATCTACACGAGGCAGGGGATAAGAGTCTTTTTGGGTAACTTGGTTGAGCCCTCGAAAGTCCACACAAAACCTTGGTTCCGTGGCCGCTCTATTTACAATGACTACAGGAGCTGCCCAAGGGCTTGTGGAAGGTTCAATGATTTTGTCCTTCAACATTTGTTGCACTTGTTCTTCAATCACACGTTTCTTAGCAGGTGACGTGCGATAGGGTGGGAGTTTGACAGGTGTTGCATTGCCAGTCTCTATGGCGTGCTCAGCCGTTCGACCAAGTTGACCATCAAACAAGGAGCTAAACTTGCTGAGCAGATTTAGTAAAGCATCCT
>NW_028188558.1:310000-352500 GCF_057381915.1 Diplotaxodon limnothrissa | reverse complement strand
GTGATTTTCCTGTAGTTTGAAATCTTATGCGGTGTTGACACAATAATTTGTTGTAAACCAGGAAATTCCCAACTGTGGTAGAAAGCACAGCTTAGCCTGAGCAAATGTTCAAAGAAAAGTCGTCACTTCCTGATTTCTGCTTCACTGATAAATATTGTCACACTGGGGTTTTTGCAAATGATATCAGTGAGCACTGTGTGGCAGCTGGAGTCAGACAACTGAAGCTCCCACAATCAAGACCACAAACAGCTTTCAAAGGAGATTTGAAGCTTTTCTGGCAGCAAGCTTCATGATTTATGGGACTGGAACTGGAACAGAAACTACCTGATCACCAATGGTGAGCTGGAATGGAATTATTTTTATGACATTTTATCAAAGTTATAAATAAGCGTGCCCATTAACACATAGTGAGTGAGCATGTTGTCTTCCCACGCAGTGAACAGCAGATGCTAATGTTTTTGTCACTTTTTACAGAGTCAAACTCAAAGTAAGGTCAGTGCTTCCACGCTTTAAACGCTGCACGCTCACACTCTCTCCACACTCGATAGATTATCCATTGTTCATCTGCACACAGCTGCGGTTTTAGTAACGCAGTAACGCAGCGTGCTTACGGGAAAGTAACAGTAATCTAATTACCTTTTTTGCAATAGTAATCCCTCACTTTACTCGTTTCTTGAAAAAAGTAATCGGATTACTTCCCATCTCTGGTTGGAGCTGTGCACTTGTGGGTTCCACCTTGTGTACACGTTTATCTTTGCTGTGTGTACTTGTACCTCTGAGTGGAAGCTGAACTCTTGAGTTCGAGTATCGAAGCATCAGCTGTGACGTTAAAGTCCAAACAGCTCGTTCATTTGACGTGCAAATGAACGAAGGTAACGCCGTTTTCATGTGGATGTGTCACTGAGACACTTTCCACATCCACAGCTCACAAAATGGGAAAACTATAGAAGTATAACAATGAAGAAGTTACTATGTTACGGGTCCCAAGGATGAAGACCTCGATGACAAATATGTTACCTGTAAAAGCAGGTGAAGAGCAGAGTAAGGAAGACACGATGCGTCTCTGCTTTCCTCCAGAACGTGTCTGAGTCTGATTTATTTCACACAAATAAATGCTATAAAACACTAAACATGAGCTTTCAATATACTGTTCAGCTGGTTCCTCATTCACATCAATTACATTTACTTATTTCACAACATCAGTGAAATATACTCTTTTTAACTGGTTCAGTTTCTCAAGTTCACACTTCTTTCCATAACAGCTACATCCTTTTATCATATCAATAAACACATCACATTGTCTTCTGCAGTGTCTTACTGGCTAAACAGTTCTATTCAATAACAGCATTGGTAAATACATTACATTTGTTCCCTCCAGTAATTTACTGGCAAAATCACTATTTAGTGCATCATGAAACACAGCTTGTTGAATCAACCCATGAATGCCTCTGTTAGCTACACAGAGTTGCTCAGAGTGCTTGTGTTACACTAGCTAATCTACTCAGTCACTTTAACAGAACTATTAACATTCACATCTCACAGAACTGATTTGATTGGAGCATTACAACACGTTTGCACAGAGCATAGGAGCGCACTGACTCTGCTTCACGAGCGCTCCACCTAACGAGCGGGCTCGCGGTGCGGTCGCGCGGGACACTCCTCTGGTTTTCTCCCGTGTTTACATATAAATAACTTTGGCGGACCGCCTTAACTCTCCCATTCACATTAACGTGGGTAACCATGGTGACAATAAACAACATTTTCGGTGCGAGCACCGTGTACCGACCTGTAAAAGCAGGTGAAGAGCAGAGTAAGGAAGACACGATGCGTCTCTGCTTTCCTCCAGAACGTGTCTGAGGAAGCAGCGGAAGGTGGGCTCCACTTACTGCTCCCCGAAACCCCGGAGCAAGCACCAAAGTTCCGCCCTCACTGCTTTCTAACATAAAATGAATCCCTGTTACATGGATTTTCTATCCTCTTAAAGAAACTGAAAATAAATACATATAGCAATGAAAAATGTCCCGTTACATGAGTGTTTTACACAAAATAATATTCATGTGGTCATTCCCTCACAGGGGTGCCACAACTACACTGCTGTTTTGACAGAGACACAGTGTGTTTATCTAACTTGGCTGAAGCCAAAGTTCTCCAGACAAATTCAGTCTGTTTCTGCCAAGTGTGAACTCACTGGATGAGCGCCAGATACACAGAATCAAAAAGGGATAAATTACTTTTCTTATGTCATGTTCCCGTCACAAACTGGCTCAAGGAGAGGGGAAGCAGGAGTCCACAGATGAAATGTTCCTATAAATAAAGTGGAATTTATTCAAACTTTACCAAAACTTCAACACATCAAATACAAGCAGTTCAGCAGGGAGTGGATGTGTGTTGCATGTGCCAGGTGGATGCAGAGAGAGGCCAGGGCCACGTTCAAACCTGAACACGCTGCACAGTGTTTTGTTCCATTTGTTAGGGATGAATGAAATGCTTCCTTGAAAGGATGTGTGCAGTCACCAGTGGGCGTGGAAGCATGTGCGCCCTCATTTGGTGGGTGTGCAAGAAAAGTCATCCTGTCACACAGCAATGCCTACATAAATCACACCACTCTGCTTAAAATAATAATGTTTAGTGAAGCAGGTGAAGCAAAGGGCTGCTTTTAATAGGCTGGGAGACCCAGGTGTGCTGCTTTAGCTGCTGAGCCTCTTATGACAGAACAGCAGAGAGTGGTAAGAAGGGAGGAGGGGGTCTGGCTGTGTTTGTGAACGATAGATGGTGTAACTCTGGGCATTTCTCTATCAAAGAGACGCTATGCTGTAAGGACATTGAGCTGCTAGCGGTTAGCATGAGACCGTACTATCTACCACGAGAGTTTACACACGTGATTATGATAGCTGTGTATGTCCCGCCCTCTGCTAACGCTGCAGCAGCCTGTGAGGTCCTGCACACTGTAACCAGCAGACTCCAAACACAGCACCCTCAGGCCCTTTTCCTGATCTCTGGGGACTTTAAAGATGATGTAACCATTTGATTATGGTTACATAATTAATTATGTAATTAATTATGCAAAATGCAAAACGCTCAGCTGTGTCTCCAATCAAAGCTCTGTAACTTCAGAGGTGATGTTCATATGTTGACTAATGGTTTTCTTTCATTTTTGATGTACTGCAGAATATTTGTATAAAATCCAGGCCAGGAAAATCTCCTTCATGTGTTTCTGTGTTTTGTCTTCAGCTACGTTGACACAAAGGCCTCTGCTGTGACGCTCACACCTTTGATAAAGTCTGGAGAGTGTCAGCTTCCTGTTTATAGATACAAAAATATGTAATGTTGTGAACTCTGGCCGCAGCGGCGCAAGAAAAAGGAGAATTACGGGAAGCACTCACAACAGGTAAAATCCAAATAACAAAGTAAAGTAGGATAAAATAAAAACCAACAAAAGAACAACACAATATACTTCCCCGTACTGTTACTGCTAACCTCTGTTAACCTAGTAACTCTTACCTTCTAACTGACAGCTGGTCAATAAACGAGCTCCATAAACGCTCCATATTCACCTTTACATGGAATATAAAGGGAAAAGAAGAAACACAGTGCTGTGTCAGCGTTAGACATATAGATATATCCTTGCTTTTAATACATTTGAAGGTGGGTGGGAGAGGTGCTTCTCCGCGTAGTCTACGGTCTCTTTGGGATCGCTAAAGCTTTTCCTCACATCACCATGGGTCACTAACAGCTTTGCAGGGTATAGCAGTCTGTACCTGACGCCGGTCATCCCACGTAGTCTTCCTCTCATATTTGCAAATGCGGCTCTGCGTTTCCAACAGAGGGAGGGAAATCTGGGAGGATGTTTATTTTAAAAACCCTTATACATCAGGTTCTTGTTCTCTGCAGCTTTCAGCAGAATTTCCTCACCAATGTGGTAGTAGTGCAATCTCAAGATGATGGGCCGAGGAAGATGACTTTGTTTGGGACGCTGGCGATTCGCTCTATGTGCTCGATCGATGAGTGGCTTCTCCTCGAGAGATAGCGCCTCCGCCAACAGGTGTGAACCAACTCAGTCATCTTGGGTCCCTCTGTGCCTTCTGGTATTCCTGCAGTTCTTAAATTATTCCTCCTGGAGTGCCTCAAGAGCTCCACATCTCTCATCTAACTTCTTTACCTCCGCAGACAAACGCTCCACAGTGGCCTGGAGAGTGGCGATGGTGTCAGAGTGGTTCGAGGCACAGTCCTGCAGTTCAGTCAAAGTGTTATCATGCCTGGCCACGTCGCTTTTTATGTCCGAAATTGAGGGCTGGATGCTCTGGTTCAAGGATGATATCTCGCCTCCTATGGTGGTAGAAATCTCTAATATGCAAGTGTCCAGTGCTAGTTAGTTAGTTCTAGTTCTAGTGGTTAGTGGGGCTTTATTTGATGATTCTAGTGTGTGTTACATTGTTGTCATATTGTTGAGTCGCAGAGCTGTACAGTGTTACAGTTTCTGTAGAGTCTGGTATAAGGAACTCAGATCCCTCTGTGAATAATGTTCACTGAAACTGATCTGTAGTTAATGAACTAGTCAGGATTTACACTAGAGAATGTTTCTGCCATTACATGGCCTGTATTTGTAGAGCGCTTTACTCGTCCCTAAGGACCCCAAAGTGCTTTACACATCCAGTCATCCACCCATTCACACACTGGTGATGGCAAGCTTGTAGCCACAGCCACCCTGGGGCGCACCGACAGAGGCGAGGCTGCCGGACACTGGCGCCACCAGGCCCTCTGACCACCACCAGATCCTGTCTCAACCTCCTACATTCTTCCAGCAGGTTACACATTATTTTTTGTACTTGGAATCAAATATATGTGTCAGTTGGGCCTAGTGCAGGGGTCAGCAACCTTTAACACCCAAAGAGCCTTTTGGACCCGGTTTCCACGCAAAGGGTCAGGGTTCGGGAAAACACTGGGAGCCGCAAATACTTTGTGACATCTAAAATGAAGATAACACTGTGTATATTGTTTTTACCTTTATGCTTTGTGTGAACAACTACAGTGTGTTGCTTATGAAATCCATGAAGTGCTACAGAGAAAATTACACTTTATTTATGTAATGAACACATTTTGAGCTCTTAAAGAAATATAACAAAGGAAAGCTGAACTACAATGATCCATGTAGCAAACACAAACTGTTATATCTCCTTTGGGCTTTTGGAGCCTTGACCTGACTTTTAAAAAATAATTGTAAAAGCTCTATCTAACACAGAGCTGCTGACATAATGTGGATCCGAAGATCCATAACTGGCCTACCTGGGGCTGAAAGTCTCCATAAATGCAGGCGTTTCGGCGGCTACACCGGCTTCCACGAGTGTGACGCTTATTTTGAGAAAATAATAGAATATAAATGTATTTTTATATTTCAATATCACAATAATCTTCCAATGTAGAACTACAAGTTAAAAAAGAAGTAACATAAATCAAATCCACTTCAGCTAAATACTTCTCATTTCTTTCCATCTTACATGCTGTGACTGCAGCCATTCCCACATCTCTGTGAATGGGACTCATGGACATGGATCAGTGGTTGTTGATCAATGGTCCTGAGAATCTGCATAATTAAGATGAAGGAACGGAGCTCCCAGCCCATCGTTCCTGCAGCTGCTTTCAGTCTTTATGCAAATGTCCTGTTTGTAAGACTGAAACCTGCAGCTGAGACTGAAGACGTCACCTGATGATGACGACACGTTTCTCCCACAAAACGCTGCGTCCAGATGAACAGAAGCAACAGACTCACTTTCCTGGATGATTGAGATGCATCAAGACTTCATTGTGTGTTACTTCTCATTCAGCACAGACACATTATTCCTGTTAGGTCATGTCAGCTGTCACTCAGTACAAGCACAACTGTGAACAACACAAACTTCTCTTCAATGTGTCACAGAAACACTAAGTGTGAGAGCCTGTATGACACACAGGACAGACTGTAAGCTCTGCTGGCTGCACAGCACTTTGTAGCAGTTTTCCAACATGTCCTCCACCCGTGATGTCAGTGGTGGGACCCCAGTCACAGCACTCAGCACCACCTCCTTTAAATGGATTTTATAGCAGTTCCTCCCGTTACTCGGTGCAACGCTTCTTAAATGTGTTTTTGCAGGATAAAACACAGCAGGTGGTGTAGAGAGGACGTCAGCTGACGGAGCAGAGGGAGGCAGACTGTGGATAAATGACAGAGTGAGAGGAGAGCAACCATGACAGAAGCACAGGTGTGGCAGATAGAAGTGGCTTTATAGACACTTATTGTCAGTCCTCGTGCATGCTGTGGAAATAAGTGTCTGTGTCATGAGGTGACATGTGAGCTTATCTTTGGTCAATAAAGCTGAACGACCAGTTTTCACTTTGCTTGTTACGCTTGTTTAGTGACGTCTGGGTTTCTGTGGAGCCCGAATTTTGATGAGTTCTGGTGAAATCATCTGAGATCATCTGAGCATCGGTGAAGAGTCAGCAGAGAAAGTGTGGGACAGAAGTTTGCTTTGGACACATGGACTGAAATCAAAAAGTAACAAACAGGATTTCCAATGGACAGTATGGAGAAGTGAAAGTACACAAAGGCTGTGCTGGAACACGTGTGTTACACTTTTTGACAGCTGAGAACAAAACACAATATTTTGCATCATCTCTGCAGTGTCTCTTCTTTCCTCTGCTGTTGTGCTTTTAGCTCCAAACTGTTTCAAATGGTTTGTCAGCAAGCTGACCTCTGACCTCTGCAGTACTAACTCCTGACCCGTACAAAGAGCGGGCGTTTCTGACCTTTGACCTGCAGCTGTATGTCTCTCAGTCTCAGTTCTTCTCTCCGTCACTGATGGAGCAGGTGTAGTTGCTGCTGACAGTCAGTCGTTTGTTTTCTCAGAGTGAGGCTGAAGTCTGAACTGTTCAGAGCATCAGGTCTCATCAACGTGCGCTGCTGTAACGCCGCTTTGTCCTCTGAGATCACCAGGTATGAAACCTGAGTGCTGACAGAGCAGCATGTTCCCCCTCATTCACCTCCACCACCACAGCCAAGGCATGCTGGGAAACTGAGGACACACAGACGGAGAACTGAAGTGTCTGCTGTGTGTTCATCTCAGAGTCCTCACAGGTGACACATTAGCTCCAGAACACCAAGCCAGGTGTTTGAAGCCTGACAGGGATTCTTCCCATCCAGAGGGAGGATTTAGCTGCACAACAATGAACATTAGTGTGTAGTTTAGAAACACAGACTGTGCCTGCACTGCATCTAGTGAAGAAAAGTGTTACTGCCAGAGAACGAGGCTCCTTTAAAGCAGCTGATATTAAGGTTGAAAAATCAACAATAAGCTGATGTAATCAACGTTTCACAAAATGGTCAGCAGCTAAAATCTGGAGCCGTTCTTTGGTGGTAATTAACAGTTTGTTCTTGTTAGCTAATTATGTCATTAAAGGTAGCAGCAGAAGCCTTGTGTTGAAAGCCCATTCACTCACACATTCACACAGTATGTGTGTGTCTGTGTTACACTGTGGACATCCCTTCTGTTGGAGCGCCATCTTGTGGCAGGTTTAAGAAATGTTCTTCTTGTAAATCCAAACTGATGCACCTCCATAGCAGACTGTGGAGGCTTTCAGTGACATGAAGACTTGATTTATACTGTCATATTCTCCTGTTACACAAAGCACAGCACGCTGAACATGGATGAACTGAAACTCCCAGCATCTGACTGAGGAAAAGCACAAATCATTCTCACACTGACTCCTGCTTGATTTTAGATTTGCTTTCAAATCCTCACACTTTCATATGAAGCACTAAATGGGCTCCAGACTGTTTATCTCAGCTTCCTGTCAAACACACTGCTGCTCACACCGAGGCTCAGTTTACTCCTCCAGCCTGGCTTAACCTGCTGTCTGTTAAAAACAGTCCCACACTCCTCTGTTTAATCCTTCTGATCAGACTCTTTGATTTTGTATTGTTTTTACCTGAAGTTGTGTTTTTGACATGGTTCTGTCTGTGAAATAAAGCTCACACACACACTGCTACAGTCCTTCATACACTTAGAAACGAAGCTGCTCCTTTCCTCAGTGCTGACACATAAAGAAGAGTTGCTTTTATATCCAACACGTCTCTGTTCCAGAAAACAGCTTCAGCAGCCTCTGAGTCTGAACTTGGAGTTGGTTATAAGCCACAGGCCTGTGTGCACAGCAATGAGGAAATATAATGCAGTAAGTGAAACATGGATGTGTGGAACAGATTATCCCAAAGGTTGATTCTGTTCATCTGGACGTTCTCAGTGAAACATTTGGTCTCTCGGTCAGGTGACTCCTTTAGTCTCAGCTGACTGCAGCTTTCCAAACCTTTGTCACTGGATCACTCACTTCATCTCCAACGTGTCCCTGACACAGACAGCTGGAGCCGTTACAGCAAAATCATTGATCATCGTTTTTAGAACATTAGCTGGTGTTGGTGGGCAGGCTAGCAGTGCTAATTGTTAGCACTAGTTCTGCTGCTCTCCCTTTGTCTCTGTTATTGTTGGTCTTTAGTGAACAATAGAAAGTGTCTTCATGAGACTCTTGCCTAATGTTCAAATGTAGATAACACCACCTGCACCAACCTGTTACACAGCACAACCCTCTGGTGTAGCTTTGGCTGGAGCACATATTGGCAGCTCCAGTGACATCACCACTCCATGGTGACATCATCTCTACAGACTGTGGCTGTTACATATCCTCACCTGGTAATAATAAGACTGTCCTCAGCTGCACACAGCTCCAAGATGAACAAACTGAAGTAAATACAAATTAGAGTTACGATAGATTGAAATCTTGTAATCAGAGCTAATTCTTAGTGAAACTCTCACAACATCATATCATGATCCTGGGTTAGTATCTCGGTCTCAGATCACAACATCAGCACAGGCTTGGCTTGGGTGAGGTATTGAGTGGTTCTTGTCCATGACAGCTGCAGGTACAGTGCCATCAGCCATGCTGCACCACATGTCTGCCCAGGAACATTAGTGTGGCTGAGTCTCATGTAAACATTGTGCTAAAGTGGTGGGAAAGTGGCTGCAAGCTGGCTGCACTGTGTCCAATACTCTCAGTATGATATCCACAAACCTCTGAGTGTCACAGAGTGGGCCTGTGCTCAGCTCACTGTGCCCCATTCAATTCTACTTGCATAGTTTTACAAGTAAAATTAAAAGTTGCTCAATGATAAGTTATTGTAGTAACAACTAAGTCCATGGTTATTATTTGTTAATAGTAGCTTAAAGCTTCTGCACCAATCATGGAGCACCAGGTTTAGAGCATGTGGATCTACAAAAGTAAGTCCCAGTAAGATGGGCTGAGCCTTACATACTAGAAGAAACATGTCATTCCCAGCAGATGAAGCGCCCTTTAAAGCAGGATCTCACTTTAAACCTAAAGAACTTGCTATGAGCATGCAGTGCATTCATGGTTATTATTCATACGATTGTGGGGAGCTAATAAAGTGCAACTATCACATTACATTTTATTATTAAATTGTTGTTAACAATCCCTTCACTTCTGCTTATCTAATTCATGGTTGCAGGATGGCTGACAGCTTCCATTAGGCAGGAGGTAATGTCCATTCTGGCCACAGTGCAACCCACAATGTGTAACTGACACTATTATATTGCATTATGTCACATTGTTACATCTTTTTAATAAATGATGACAGTCAGCTGAATTTGCTGCCCCCTTGGTGGAGGACATCAGGATCAGCTGCTCCATCACAAACACCACAGAAGAAGAACAACACTGGATCAGATTATCTGGACGTGTTTGACAGGGACAGTGTTCATGTTCATGGACATCAGGACAAAAACAGACGATGGAAACCTGCCAGATTTGAGCTAAACTGCTCGTTTCCATGTGTAGTCCCTGGGAGGTCACATGACCAACAAAGACAAACAAGCTGTGTCCCAAAACGTCGGCTGCATCCTCCGGAGGCCGCATTTGAAGGCCGATGACGTCACAGCCAGGCGACGAAGGCTGTCCCGATTCCTCGACTCCTTCAAATGCGTCCTTCATTCCCCCGAGATTGAAGGATGGGTCGGGTGTGTCCTTCGTGGCCCACCATATCCCAGAATTCATAGCGCGGCCCAGCCAAATTTCAGCTGCCAACAATGGCGGCCGCTACTAAGTTTTAAAATTTAACGAGGGAGTACTACTTACTTACAATGAATTCCTTACACTATATAATTTTCCCGTCAGTGTTGGGGAATTCTCAATGGTGCTTGGTGCCATACCCTCAGGGACTTTAATGTTATATAAAAACACTGACAGCTCAATATCTGCCTCAGTCACTCTCCCTGATCCAGCTGAGTCAGCAGTGGGAAAAATCTGCTTTTCACAGGAACTTGGTAACAGCAATAAGAGAATACGTAGTTTATTCCAAGAAGATATCATGTCTCTCCCATATATAGAATATCTTACTGGAACCGACATGTTCCAGATATCACCTGGAAGACAGTCTGGATGATCCCATAAATATCTAATTGTGAACAAGGTGAAGGAAATCTCATATAAAATTCTTCATAAATGTGACCCAGCCAGTCACTATATGGTAACATTTAAAAGAGACATAAATACTAATTGAACTTTCTGTGGGGATCATCCAGAAACTGTGGCACATCTCTTTTGGTTCCTCTACACAGAGATTCTGGAAGAATTTAGCAGTTTTGTTATTGTCCATATTTTAAGGGAGTTTTCTTTACGATGGGAAAATGTTTTATTCTGTTTCTTTAAGTTCCCCAGGAAGAATGATAAATGTTTTTTATAAAAAATTTGTTAATACTTTTAGCTATTTTATATCCATAAATGTAAGTTTATTAATAAAACACCATATTTCTGCCTTTTTATAAGGATATGAATTGTACATACAATCAATTTCAGACTCAACCAATAAAAAAGCCTCTCAGAACAATATTTATATGTTGATTTTTTTCGCCTACTCATATCATCATTTTTTTACTCCTGGGCCCTGTTTCAGGAAGCCGGTTTGGAAAACTCAGAGTGAAAAACGACACTCACGGTTGAGTAACCCCGAACTGTCCAACTCGGAATATTCCGTTTCAGAAAGGCTGATAACAAGTAGTTCAGTCAACGCGGAGTTGCTTTAACCCCAAGTGAAGCGCGCGGACGAGAATACATAAAGCCCTGATAAGCAGAGCACAGATTAAGCGAGTCACCATGGAGACGGAGGGAAAGAAGGCGCGGTCAATGTATTTCACAGCGCTTGAGGCCGAAATTCTGATGGCAGCATATGCCGATAACATGCAAATTCCGCGGAAAAAAGTAACACAGCCACAGCTGCAAAAGCATGCATGGCAAAACATAGCCGACAGAGTCAATGCGTGAGTGTTAATTTAAACATTGATCGAGGGATTTCCACCCATTTAACACGTTATTTTATCATATGTTATTTTATTTGTTATTTTATACATTTTATTTTGTGATGTGATGTGAGCGCAGGTGCAACCCAACAGGCCCCAAACGTGCCTGGCAGCAAGTAAAAATGAAATATAAAAATATAGTCCAAACAGGTAAGGTGTAATTGTATTATGAGCCATAGTGCTTGGTCTGTTTGTCCCATGTAAATCAATTGCAGTTAGAGGCTACATTAATTTCCTTTCTGTAAGCACTTATTGAAATTATCTGAGCACATTACAAGTACATATTTGCTTACTCTGTGTGCTCAAATGTGGCCCGTTATAGCCAACAGAAAAAAAGCGGAGGCCCGAAAAACAGGTGGGGGTCCTCCACCACCACCACTCACAGAGGCTGAGCAGTTGGCCCTCAGCCAAAACAGTGGGCGCCCTGTGGCCGAAGGCATCTCTGCGGGGACATCCTCTGAGTCAATAACCCCGCAAGACACAAGTGCCTACATAAGGGGTAAATTCAAAATAATACATGATGTGCATACATCCTTTCTTCACAGTCACCTTTGCAGTGCGACACATTCATTTGATAAACTCTTTACCATAATGAATTATTTTGTAGTGAAGTTATTTTCCGACTGATTTTGCCTTCCCTCAGCCTTGGTTGTCTTTGAGAGCATAATGACAATGAAGTGTAAGGTGCTTGGTATGTTTGTTAATTGCCATTTGGTCCCTTGTAAGTTATAAGTGACCTGTATAGACCTCATATTCTATCAGTTGATGGTGATGGTGTACTGCATCTGGTGCAGCCTCCTGTTGAGCCAGACCAACATGCAGTTGTGAGTAATACTCCACAGATTATATGAGTTTACAGTAGAACAGCAATGTTGTCTATTTCTTTACTACAGGAAAATAATGAAGAAACATTGACAGCTGTTACAGAGGAGGAAGCAACAGAGACACTTTATGAGGTTTACATCTTTTAATACTTTGTGTACAGGAAATACAGGCGACCAATAAAGCCAGTTGAACAAAAAATCTGTTTATTCTTCTTTCAACATGTTGAGGTGATGGGTCAAAAGAAATGATTGTGACATATGGTGTCTCTGACTGCTCTTCCATCTTGTATGTCCGTGGGAGGGTCAGGATGTTCATGGTTTGGATCACTGCTGATGTTTGGTTCAGAAGGACAGTGTTCTCCTCTAATTGTGGCAATGTTGTGAAGAATCACACATGCCACAATAATGTCACATGCCCTTTCTGGGGTGACCCTGAGTCTTTGCAGGCACTGGAACCGGGCCTTAAGCATTCCGATAGTCATTTCAATTCTGGCTCTTGTCCTGCAATTAGCCAGATTATATCACTGCTGTGGGCCCGGTTCAGGGTCAGGGTAAGGGGTAAGCAAATAGGGTAAACATGGATACCCCCTATCACCAAGCAAGTAGCCAGTGAACTCTCCTAAGACAGAAGGGTACACTTCAGTTCAAATGTCCCTGAAGCAATTGGTCTTTATATATTTTAAAGTATTCTCAACTCACCATGTCCAAATTTTGTGCTCAGTGTACATTCACGGAATATTTGTGAGTCATGGACAGAGCCTGGCCACTTGGCTTCCACATTTGTGATAATGTTGGCAGCATCACATATGATCTTTACAGTGCAGAGAACACAAATTAGCATCCATTACTATAATGAAATAATTTGTTAGTTTGACATGCTACAGGGAACTATGTACCTGTACATTAATGCTGTGGAAAGACTTCCTGTTCACATAGTCTCCTTCATTTACTGAAGGAGCAATGATTGGAATGTGAGTGCCATCTGTACAGCCAATCACGCCTGGGAACCCTGAAAATAAATGTGCAATTTAAGTAGTAGTCCAAGTATCACCACATCATACATTAAGTTTTGGTCATCCTGATACCTGCAATTTTGTGGCATCCCTCTTTGATAAATCTTGTGGGTCTGTGACCGGGGAACACCACAAACGAGTACAGGAGACGTTTCAGTGCAACTGTAACATTCCTGACTGCCCGACAGACGGTAGCCTTGGAAACGTGCTCAGCGTCACCAATATTATACAGAAAGCTCCCGTTTGCAAGAAACCGAAGTGCAATACAAATAATATGTACAGAACTGAGAGAATGTCCGCGATGTGTCACATGCGTAATATATGGCCTGAGGATGTTATCCAAATAAATTATAGATTGTGCTGAGAAACGGTAACGTTCGCACAGAAAATCATCAGGAAATGATAAAATGTCCAAACGCGCTCTGATCACTCTCTCCCGGCGGAGAGCTCTGCGGAGAATTTGGGCTTCACGATCTACTGGCTCTTCGAGGAAGTGGCACGCCATGTCCGACACTTCCTACTGTCAGGTTTCCGACAAAGGGGCGGAGACAGTCAGGGTTAGTTGAAGTAAACCTGCTAGGGGGCAGGTTAGCTTCACGGAGTGTGTCGTCATAGTGACTCACTCAGGCTGCAGCTGAACTCGCTTTGTGAAACCGAAAACCCAGAGTTTTCGTTAACTCAGGGTATACTTACTCAGTTTTTCCACTAAACCGGCTTCCTGAAACAGGGCCCTGGTTCCGTATGTTCATGTTCTGTTCTTTTGTAAACTTCATCTGTTTGTATGTTGTATACTCATTGTGTTTCAATAAAGTTCGATTTAAAAAAAGGTACGTTCTAAACGAAGCTTCAGACGTCACTGATCACGTGACTCTGGCCAAACGAATCAAGCCTCGACACGGTGCTTCTGAAGCAGCGCGTTGATCTTTCTGACACACGCACCGGAGCGTCAGCTTCAAGCGGACCATCACTACGTCTCACATCTAAAGGTGTCAAGGTAACTTTGAACTGAGTTCAGTCAATCTGGAGTTTTTCCAAGTTTTCTGTTGCTCTCTGTGAGAGAAGAGCGTTAAAGGCGGGGCTCTCCAGAGTCCAGCAAAACAGGAAACCACAGCTGGGTGTGTGTAAGTGTGCAAACCAATAGAATGCATCGTGGTGGGGGGGCATCACGGGCAAGAAAAAAATAAAATAATCGGTCGTACCCATGCTTCCCCGACGTCATGCCAGCGCATATTGGGAATTCGTAGGCACCGATCGGTTTTCTATCAGCCATTTGCTGGGAGTAAGGGCGCCCTCCGTTTGCGAGGTGCGCCTGCTGCTGGCGGCACAGGGAGGAGAGGGCGGGGCGGCGGGGAGTCTCTGGCTGGCTGGAGCGGCATCTAATAACCAACTCGCAAAACAAAATAAAAACAACAAACAGATATTATGATACAGACTTATAATCTGCACCCATGTTTTTTCTACATTCTATAAAGTGAGCGCGAGAGCCCTCGGTGCGCCTGCGCGCTGCTGAAGTCAAAGTAAACTTTATTGTCATCTCCGCTACAGACAGTCCAGCATATAGAGAGACGAGACGACGAGGCTGCAGTTACAGCGGTGCAAGTAAACAAACAATAAATATAAGAAGAGTAAGAAAATAAATCTACACTTTAGGACTCGGGGTAAAGGATCAATAACAATTTAAATTTATAACTTACAGTTTGATGATTTAAAGTCTCACACAACCCGTCAAAAGGGGCGGGGCCGGCTGCTTCCAAGTAGAGCACATTTCATTTATAATAATGTAAATCCAAGCCCATCATGGATTCACGATCTGAATCCTGGGTTGTGTGAAATCCCAGAAATCAACCTTAGACAAAGTGAATCTGTGAACTAAGGTGTAGGTCTGTTAGGCAGGGCTGTGCAGAGAGGTTTAAAGGGGCGGGTGCTCAAAGTTAAAAAGGGGCACATTGAACCAGGCTGAATAACAACAACACAGTTTCATCAAGAATCTAATATGGGCAACAAGGCAAAGCAAACGTAGCCGATGCTTTACCTGATGGGTACAATGTTGCTGTTGAGGGGTTGCTGTGGATAGTGCTGGAGGGCAGGCAGGGCTGGACTGGGACAAAAAATCGGCCCGGGCATTTTGACTGGAGACCGGCCCACCAAAAATGTGACGTCATTCATGGATAAAACCGCAAAGGATTCTGGGAACTTTTGGCAAGCGGTACTAGCGCATGCAGGCTTTCAATTGAACTCAGTTACACAGCGATAAAAAGAAACACAAAAAATGGCAAGAAGCTAATTAACATTAAAAATGTATTTTGTAAGAAGTAGTTGGACAGCAGAAATGGCTCAAATATTACAATTATTTTTCCACTACTAATTAATTACCGTTGAGCTCAAAGGTTATATTAATACACGGTTAACGAATGTGTTTTTATGACGACGATTTGTGAGACGAACAAAGGTAAACTTACGTTTGTTTGTACGATGGTCTTTCGGTGCATTTCAAGGTCCTGCACCCATCCGTCGGTAAACTGTACCTGGGCTTGTTGCAGTGACCTGAAGTTACTAAACTTCATGAGTGTATGCACTCACTCCAAGAACCGTATAATTATAAATCTGAGCGTGGTGAAAGTTGGGCAGCACGCTAACGTCTTTTGTCCCTCTGTGTGCTCGTAAGGGTCTGACCCTTTCACTCCTTTGATGTTTCCTCGTATCTTTTCTTTGTCTTTTCGTCGAGTCTGTCTTTGTACGGACCGGCATTGTTCTCCGTCGTTTTGTACATACCTTTTTTGTGCGGCAAAGAAAAAACAAGAAGGTATTGGAACCGGAGAATGAACGTTTTGCGGTGCTGCAATTGCAAATGCTTGTATTTGATGCGGTACTTGGATTGTTTTGCCACGAGTTCCCGGCATGCAATGCGCAAAGTCACGTGGTCTGTCAATCGCTATAGGAAAAACCATAAAGCCTTTGCATGAAAACAACTGCTTTGATGTACACTGCCTTGTTGGTATATATGTATCAATCTGATAAAGTTAAACCTACACCATTCTCCCTATTCGGGATTTTAAACAGTACATAGCGGAAACAAAAAGACTGCTTGGTAGAGTTAACCTCCTGAACTATCTACAACACATGGTAGAAACCTTAAATTAAGACCAAGAACACTAGAGGTGAGACATGATCATTAATTAATATTAAAATTAATAAATGACAGATTTAGGGATATTTTCATAAAGTATTTATTTACCAAAACAATAGAAAACAGAATGGTAGCACAATATATTTTGTTAACACAGCAACCTTTAAATATGAAAGGAGACAGAGAAAGAAAGGTGAGAAAGAAGAATAAGAATAACACTTAATTGAGTTTTTGATGGCATTTTACACACAGTACTAATACAGTATCTAGAAAATATGGGAAAATACTGGCATCATATACAGTACTTACTTCTGAAGAAATTATATGGGACCCTGAAAAACAGGACACAAGTGAAAGGACAAAGAACTGTGAATGGCAATTGATGGACTTGCTCAGATGATCACAGTACTGGCATCTTTATTCCAGAAAGGAATTAGAGAAATCATATACACTAGTACTTACGTTGATGAACTTAAAAAGTTGAACGGTCTCGAACCTCTTAAACAAACAATGTATGATCAGACCCTGACAAACAGGACAGAAAGGAATAAAGATTAGATGAATATTAAAATCTATAAAGGACAGATTATGATTGAATTGTATCACCAAAGACTATTCACTCATCAATAAAAGGTCACCTACAACACTTCCACAGCAGCAACACTGAACATATCTTAAGACATGGAAACCTTTATGAAGTGAAAGGACAGTGAAGGTTGAGAAAGAATTGTACTTAATAGATTTTTTCAGACGATGACAGTACTGGTATGCTTACTCTAGAAAAATGGTTGAATCATATTCCATATAGTACTTACTTAAAATGAACACACTTCAGTCCTCCTAAAATGACTGACAGCATCTGAAATGAAACAATGACAGATTAAGACTGTAAGAATATATGTTTATAAATGCCTAATACTCCAATCTCATATTTATTCTATCTATTAAGATGGACAAATTCTAAGCATTTACCAATCACTTGACTTGTTTGAAGTGAAGGTAGATACTAAACGTATTCGTTTAGGCAATAACAATAAAGCTGAATCTAATATTAACAATAGATAATTAGGAATGTTTTGCTCATTTTTATTTCACCTCACCAGGTTACAAAAGGAGCTTTCTCAGCAGGTCACTCTTCTCAGCTACCCTGTCAATGACCATGTCAGAGTCCAATGACATGAGAATGTCCTTTTCAGTGGCCATCAGCATAAACATCTCCAGCTTGTTTGCAGACAGGCTGCTTCGGAGTCTGCTTTTAATGAACTTGAGTGTAGAGAATGTTCTTTCACAGGCAACCTGAGTGAGGGAGAGGGTCAGCAGGTACTTGTATGCCAGCCCAAGGAGACGATAGGCATCAGACAGCATGTTGAACCGCCTGAGTATTTGATAGCAGCACAGTGGGCAATTTTTGCAAGAACCACAGCTTTCGGTCACAATTTCACTTTCTTCGTCCCATTCTTCAGATCTGTCCTTTGCTGTTCTGGTCGTGTACTCATCTACATGTGATGTCTTAAGCCTTTCCCACTGTTCAGCAAAACGTTTCAGTTCTGACTGAAGGTTATTAACTGTAGCCCTGCTGTCAAATTTAAGTAGACAGGCGCTGAGGTTCTGAAATGCATTACTTGGAAGAGAAACTGTTCTGACCTGGCTAAACTTCCTGGGGTCCAACCATGCCAAATCGGCAAGAAGAGGGCCATGTATGACAAATCGTCTGTGGATTGCTTCAATAACTGTGTCCAGGATGATGTTGTGCACTTTCACCTCATATGATTTCTCAGCATTGATTTGCAACTCATCTTCAGGCATCTCTCCGGCCATGCCTTTTCTCCTTTTGGCTCTCTTTTTAGGTAGTTCAGCCTCCACTTCCATGTCTGTGTTGTTCACCCTCTCCTCTAGTTTTTGATTTGTCTGTTTCACAAATGTGTCTGCAGCTGTCTTCACAGTTGGAAAGTCCCTGGCAATACTTTTGAGGCCATCTTGTGTGGCAGTCACCATATGATGGGCAGAGAGAATGTCCATCCCCTTTGACTGGAGGTACTTTGACAGAGGAGTTGTTGCTCAAACACTCTAAGAAATATCTGTGCTGTTAACACAGTTTCATGCTTCAAGAGACACTCTTTAAAGCCTCGTGCTTTGGCACGAACAGCTGGCTTTTCTTTTTCCCTCTTTTCAATGGCTTCCATCGTCAGCACTACATCAACGAAGAGGCCATCATCTGGTTTTCCAAAATGTCCAAAGATTTTCTGGAGGGCATCATGCTTGGCCCACCACCGTGTCTCACCTGGACTGAGGCGTCTGTGTCTTGTGTTTTCGGTTTGTTTCTCCCACAGATTAAGCCTGTGATAGGACTCCTTGATGAACACAGCTATGTCATTAAGTAAATTAAAGAGTGATCCACTTTCAATGACACTTTGTGTTGTGTCAGCAATCACAAGATTAAGTATGTGTGCATAGCACCACACATGCACATGAGTTGGAGACTGGGCAGTCATAAGTGCTGAAAAGCCTTTGTACTGGCCCTGCATATTTGAAGCACCATCTGTTGCATTCCCAGTGCACATGGCCTTGTCTAGATTCAGATGCTCTAAAACTCCAGAAAGCAAGTTTACAAAGTACTGCCCCGTGGATGCTTCGCACCTCACTATGGAGACAAGCCTCTCCTGCACAGACTCAGTAACATACCTGATGATTACTGAACACTGATCATAACCTGTGATGTCTTGGGTTGTGTCTAGCTGAACAGAAAACATCCCAGCTTTCTGGACATCACTGGCGATGCTCTCTTGAAGGAGATGGCCAAGTGCATCAATCACTGAGTTGACAGTTGTTTTGGAGAGTAGGGTGATGAGAGATCCTCTACCTCTTGATCCACTGGTCTGATGCAACTTCTTGCTTTTTTCAATGCAGTCATTCAAATGTTCTCCAAGGCACATATCATACTTGCCTAATAACACAATCCGTTCCAGAAAGTTACCATGATCGATGGTGTTATCACCTAAAGTGTATGCAGCCTCATTCTCCACATGCCTATAGCTGAGTCCCCTCTTCCCAAGTACTTTGATCACATCCACTATACGCTCTAAAACTTGCCGTCTCTTTTTCACTTGTGCTCTGTGAGCTGACAACTGACTGCCAGCAAACAAGCTCCTGATGTTGCCTTTTGAGCACCTTAAGAAAAAAGCTTCAGCACAGGTCTGGTGTGTGTTGCTCTTTTCATGCTCCTCTGTGCGCAGATGTATATGTCGCCAGTCACTCATGCCTGTTATAAATGTGCTGGTGTCAGTCAGCCTTGCAAATGCCAGACACACAAAGCAGAACAATAAATGGCGTTCTTTGCAATAAGTAAGCCACTTCCTGTTGGTGCCATCTTTACAGCTGAACACCCTCATCACAACTGCACTGCTACTGTTCTGCTGTGGGTGGTAATCTAAGAAGGCCTGTAATATGGCAGGTTCAGGGCGAGCAAAGTCATCGATGCCCTGGCTCTCTCTCTCCTGCTCTTCCATCTCTCTCTCTTGCTCTTCCATCTCTCTCTCTTGCTCTTCCATCTCTCTCTCTTCCTCTTCCATCTCTCTCTCTTCCTCTTCCATCTCTCTCTCTTGCACTTCCATCTCTCTCTCTTGCTCTTCCATCTCTCTCTCTTGCTCTTCCATCTCTCTCTCTTGCTCCATCTCTCTCTCTTGCTCTTCCATCTCTCTCTCTTGCACTTCCATCTCTCTCTCTTGCTCTTCCATCTCTCTCTCTTGCACTTCCATCTCTCTCTCTTGCTCTTCCATCTCTCTCTCTTGCTCTTCCATCTCTCTCTCTTGCTCTTCCATCTCTCTCTCTTGCTCTTCCATCTCTCTCTCTTGCTCTTCCATCTCTCTCTCTTGCTCCATCTCTCTCTCTTGCACTTCCATCTCTCTCTCTTGCTCTTCCATCTCTCTCTCTTGCTCTTCCATCTCTCTCTCTTGCTCTTCCATCTCTCTCTCTTGCTCTTCCATCTCACTCTCTTGCTCTTCCATCTCTCTCTCTTGCTCTTCCATCTCTCTCTCTTGCTCTTCCATCTCTCTCTCTTGCTCTTCCATCTCTCTCTCTTGCTCTTCCATCTCTCTCTCTTGCTCTTCTGTCTCCTCTGTCACAGACTTCTCCACTTTTGATGATAAATCAGCTGGTGCAACATGGATTGGCACAATTTGTTAAGATTTTGAGAAATTTGAGAAACTAACCTTAAGCATAAAATAAAATTTACTATCAGTAACTTCATAGCACCCGCCCAGCAGTATATAAACTCCGTCATGCTAGTTACGCTGTACGAGTTATTAACCTGTGCAGTTAATAAAAGGACAGGTAATGTTTGTCGCGCTGTTGCACACACAGCACGCTCGTTTGTTTCAGTTCGTCAGTAGCAACAAGACAGCTTACCAACGTGTACGTAATAAGCTGATACTCCTGGGTGCTACACACTACAGTGCACGCTGTGCACCTACTTACTGGTTGTGTGGCATCAGTCTGTGTCTCTGAGTTAACTTGTGTTTCTCCTACAGCTCCGGACCGCAACAAATGCGCGTGCTCTTTGTGAGCTCGTTCCCGGCTCGTAACCAGCGCGTTCTGCTGTCAAGGGTGATCATTGGTTAAATGTGATCATGTGACTGATGCAAGCCAGATCCTTTTATTTAGCAAAACTGTGATTAATAGTTAAATATTATTGTTGAGGGGCACAGACAGGACTCCGCACCCACACACACATTAAAAAAATAATAATAATATTTAAAAAAAAAAAGTTGCCTCAACAAAAGGGCACCTTGGGCACCCATCAGGAAAGGGGCGGGTGCTCAAGCCCCTCTAACCCCCCCCCCCTGCACGTGCCTGCTGTTAGGTTAATTGTGCTGATCCTCAGGTTGGGGGATTTGCGTTTGTACTGGAGCGCAAAATTCAAACCAATGGAAGATGGACAACAAAAGTTCAAAGCCATCAGGTGCTCAGGTTAGAAAAAAGAGAAAAGATGCAGGTAAGCAGACGTGTGATTGGATAATGGCAGCTCATCCTGAACCAGTCAGACTAAACCCCAAACAATACATTATGTTACAGATTTTAATATTAATTAGTCATTGTTACTTGTTGATTTGTCCTTTTCTCATTGTGTGACGAATTATGACGACTGTTTGGTAGCTGTTATTGTCTCTCTCTCTCTCTTCATGTGTGTTTCTCTGGTGAAACAATAGTTTTGTGTTAATGTTAGGGCTGCACGATTTTGCATAAAATGAGAATCACGATGTTTTGGCTTAGAATTGAGATCATGATTCTCTCATAACAATAAATAAACATAAAACAACAAATGTCTCATGTTTTGTTGTTGCAGCAAAATGTTGTCCTGCTTGAAATTCCGTCTCCACCGTTGCTCGACGCTGCGTGTACAGAGCAGGTAGTGCAACAATAGAAAAATAGTTGCGGGACGGCACTGTGTAGCGTTTGTCTAGGGTGTTGATCGTTTTCCTAAATCCCTCGTTTTGCACAGTGTTGATGGAGCCATATCTTTGGTCAGGTGATAAGTGATAGCCTCCGTAATGTCTTTGTGCCTGCGGGAGTTCGACGTGTATAGGGAAGCGCTGTATAAGGTTCCCGTTATTGATGTTTGGGTGGTTGACCGGGACGGATTTTCTCCTGTCACTTAATCGTCATCCCTGACGTGCTCTCCGTGGTTTTTTCCCTGCTAATTTTAGCATCACACGGCACAGCTTCTGTATCACGTGGTATAAGGCTCCGCCCTTGTCATTTGTTGAGCAGGAAGAGTGAGCGCTTGTTTTCATGCAGATTACGTCCCGGATCAAAATGCGGTACATTTGATCTCTGTTGTTTTTGCCTGATGATTGGTTTGAGTCTTGACAATCCACATTGCTGGCGTTGCATCTTTCAATGCCAGCAATGGCAGGTATCAGTGCTCAAACCTTTTGTGTTTGTTTCCAACAAGTTGCCCACCTCGGGAAACAAAAATGTGTTCTTTTACTTGTCAGATGAACATATGAGACACTTTGACTCTTCAGTGCAGTGTGGAGCCTAACAAAGATCTGTTTTGTGTCCCAGCTGATCAGCAGGAGGAGGAGAGTCTGACGGAGCAGCAGAGGAACATTTTCAGCTACTTGGACTCAGCTCAGCCACTACAGAGGAAACAATGAGCTCAACACAGAAGGTGACAGACAGAGCAGGACCATATGACCAAAGATATTTATCACCATATACATTTGAACATTTGCCATAACGATGTAGCTGACGATAGAATTGACACCAGACAAAATACTTTACAGCTCCACAACTTTATTAAAAAGCCATCAATGTATTTTCACTGAAACAAGCAGCTGTTGTTTATGTGCATTAAAGTTATATAAAAATGTAACAGTGCAAATGCAAATTCCTCGCTGACAGTTTAACCAAAAGGCGTTTCCAGTGGAAACTGGCCGACACATCCTGAGCATAACCATGTATAATATCCACTAAACTTCAGAAGAGGTTATACAGTCGTGGCCAAAAGGTTTGAGAATTGCATAAATATTGGAACCTGGAGAAGTTGCTGCTTAAGTTTTTATAATAGCATTTTGCCTGCACTCCAGAATGTTATGAGGAGTGATCAGATGAACTGCATCGTCCTTCTTTGCCATGAAAACGAACTTAATCCCCAAAAAGCCTTACCACTGCATTTCATTGCTGTCATCAAAGGACCTGCTGAGACCATTTCAGTGATCGTCTTCTTAACTCAGGTGAGAATGTTGGCGAGCACGAGGCTGGAGATCATCATGGCTGTATCCCGATTCAGGTTCTGCAGCTTTAAAGTCCTCAAGGGCCACGTACTCAAAGACCGCTAAGGCCGAAGTGCGAGGCTCGTAGGCTCGTGAAATGGGACGTCTAGCCTCCGTCGCGCTGCCCAGGTTGCCTAGCAACCATGATACTAACAGCTGGAAACGTTTCATACAGCTTTGTTTGACAGAAATGAAGGAGAACATATTTAGTTCATTTGTTTCTACATGAGCTCTGTGTGATTTGATGAGTATCTGAGGCTGAGACCACAGGACTGTGAAACATGATTGTTGGGCTTCATTTCTGTGCTGAACAGTCGTTTAAGATTAGCTGTAAATAACAATTAGCTGATGTTGTTCATGAGACTAAAGTCATCTCACTGTGGTAATGTAAATATAATATGGCCAATATTATAGTTATTAATCACTTCACTCACAGACAAGTATCTGTGACAGTGTGTATACAGATGTATCATATATAAGAGACAAATATTGTTCTTTTAATATGTTGGTACTAAATGTGGCTCAATGCTTACATATATGTGTAAAAAGCAAATGTAGGAGCTGTGATAACTGTGTCTGATAGAATGAAGAGTAGACTGATATATGAAATATTCCTTTATTGGGTGAGAAAATCAGACCATGTCATAGCTGCTGTAAGTCACACAGAATAGATATCAGAGCCTTAAACAGGCTGACGTCTGCTAAATGGGTCAAACTGGGCAGAAAGTCTACAAACACATAACATCCTTATAGAATATGATGTAACACTATAGATCAACTTAGCTCAGAATATATAAAGCATATAAACAGTTACAGCAATATGATGCAACAAACACAGCAGCTACTGATCCAAAATACTCAAAGCTTCATAGAACTGAAACCAACATTTATTTTTAGCTCCATCCTGCTGCTGATACAGACTTTAGGTTTCTGAACATTAAACTTGTTGCTGCCTTTCATAGTGTGTAACTTGAAGGCCCTGAGTACTCTGAGTACTTTCTCCCACACTGGAAACACTGGGATGATCACATTATTTGAACATTACCTAATAAGACTGATTCAGCACAGACAGTTATGTTAAACTTTCCTAGCAGTCCTTCACAAACAGGGAACAGTCTGTCTATTCTCTCCATCTGTCAGCTGCTGCTGGCTCTTCCTCCTCCTCTTCCTCACACACTGCTGAGTTTGTCCTGGTGGATCATCAGGGCTGCAAAGCCTCACAGATGATGTGCAGCAGTGGCTCCCTCAGTCTGTCCTCACTCTGGACACTTGCAGTCGTCACACATGGAAATCAAATGTGTGATAAGCTGCAGGATTCAAACACAAGTGTAACTTATAAACACATGTTCATACTTTTATTCCACAATCAGAGAGAAAGAAACAGAGAGAGAGTGCAGGACAGACAGACAGGTGACAGTCTCAGGTGTACACACTGCTACACAACAGCACCAGAGAAGCAGGATTTAGTGTTTGTGTTATTACGAGTGTAAACAAGAAGAGTTCCAGATGGTGCAGTGGACACATGTGTGACTGCTGTGATTAAAGCATCTTTCTTTCAGCTTAACGAGTGAACCGTCAGCTCGTTCAAACACACGTTAAAGTGCGTTTGGCTCGACACCACCGAACAGAGGCAGCAATATAACACAGCTAACATTAACAGTGCAGTGGATCCTGCTTGTGCCGTGATGTTCAGGACTGCAAACCGAGCAGCATCACTGACTTTCAGCTTGTTGTGTTTGTGGATATATGACTGACTTTAATTATCCACAAAATCATCACATTCTCTGTCAGATTAAGGTCGACTATTGAACGGCGTATATTTTAAAGGCTTTAAAACCAAGTTAACGCTGAAAGTACAAACATCACTAATGTCACATAACTCTGCCGACAAGGCATAGCTATGGCTATGAAATGCTCTTTGTGTATCACTTCTTCATTATGAAAGATGTCATTAATGCACTAGTAATGTCTCATCTGGAGTATTGTTCAATCATTTGGTCAGCAGCTAATAAGACAGATCTTAACAGACTTCAGTTAGTCCAGAATAAGGCGTCCAGATTAGTGTGAAGATGTTCATACTATACTAATATTGATCAAATGCATAATAACCTTTCTTGGCTTCCTGTACAGGCTAAAATATTCTATGGCTTACTTGTAGTTCTAAAGAAAGCAATTCTGTTAAACACACCACATTTATTCTGCTCAGCTGCAGTATCCAGATGAAATACATCATCATATTACACAGTTTTCAACAAGCTGCAATTTAGTAAATGCTCGAGTTAAAAGTAACGTTTTGTAAAACTGTTACATTTAGAGCAACTTTTAAGTGGAATAAGTTGCCTTAAAAAATTAGAGAATTATTCAAAACTTCAATGAACACTTAAAAGCCGATTTACAGAGCTTTTAGTTGTTGTAAATATTGTAAGACATGATTTGTTTTTGAAATTTGTGTAATGTGCCTCAATGTTATTGATATTATTATTATTATTATTATTGATTGCTTATATTTGAACAATTGTGAAACCTCACTGTGGATGTAAGAGTGAAATTATGTGGATATCTTGAATCCACTTTATTGTGTAATATTTTATGTGAGTATTTGACGGAAGACGAGCAACATCTGTTGTGGAAGCTAACGGGGTTCCTTTAGAATAAACAAACATAGGATTTATTATCACTGAATAATTCTGTATAAATCTATACAAATTATAGAAATATGTCATAGGAAACAACAAAATAATCTAAATTATAAAATAATGTGTGTGTGTGTGTGTGTGTGTGTGTGTGTGTGTGTGTGTGTGTGTGTGTGTGTGTGTGTGTGTGTGTGTGTGCATGATTTTAGTGTTTGAACAGTCATGAATTATCTTTAACAGCAGGTTGGATGTAATGTGGTAGAACTACCAGCAGGTGGGGATAAGAGACCTTTAAGGTGTTTGGTGCCACGCTCCACCTTCAGGTTTAAAACTAGTGTTAATGGAGTTTGAAGGTTGAGTTTGTTCCACGACTGCATTTCACTCACTGCCTCTGTTTGTATCTCTGTCACTGCAGGACCAACATGGAGCCAGAAGTCAGCGCTCTCAGGAGGCCGACAAACCTCACAGAAGAAAGGGAGAGAAAAAACACACCTGTGACGAGTGTGGGAAGGGTTTTACTGTGAGGGATAAACTAAAACAGCATCAGGTCATCTACACTGGAGAGAGACCGTTCAGCTGTGACTTGTGTGGAAAGTCTTTTTCCTTGAAGGGTTCCCTAAAACAACACCAACTCATCCACAGTGGAGTTAAAGCGTACAGCTGTGATCAGTGTGGCAGAGCTTTTACTTGCAGTAGCAGCTTACAGAGGCATCTAGTTACCCACTCTGGAATTAAGGCATACAGCTGTGACATCTGTGGAAAAACTTTCAGCCAGAGAGGGAACCGAAATAAACACCTACGCATTCACACCAGACATGATGTGTACTGCTGTGAACAGTGTGGCAAACAGTTTATAACTCACACACACTTACAACAACACATGTTTACCCACACTGAGGAGAGACCTTATCAATGTGACCTGTGTGAGAAGACTTTTAAATCTCCACATTACCTGAGACAACACCAACAGATCCACACCAGAAAGAGACTCTACAAGTGCAGCTACTGTGAGGTATGTATTTATATTGTTATCTTGTCATTTTAGCCTGACTGTTTGGAACAACTCTGCTCATTAAACTGTGTTAGCATGTTAGCAATTCTACTGCATGGAAAAGCAGCTCTGAGTGATTATTCAGATTTTCCTTTCAGTTATGATTTTAGTATTACTGTAGTATTATGGTGGTAGTATTGTAGTTATTGCAGCCCAGTAAACTGAGTGTGTTAACTGAAACAGTCAAATGTAGTTGGACGTCTGCAGAGATGCTCTTTATTTCAGGCGACGTTCAGGATACAAATGTTGAAGGACTGACTTACACAGTCTTTGTGTCTTTGTTTAGAAGCAGAGCGACACAGATGGATCCAGTTCTCAACCCTGTCATCACTGTGGTGGTGGGAAAGACTTTCATTGTGACCTCTGTGGAAAAACTTTCAGTCGGCAAAAGACCCTAAAAGTACATCAACGTAGACACACTGGAGACAAACTGAAATACTGCAAAGAATGTGGGAGAAGCTTCACCACACCAAGTGATTTAAAACGACATGAACTGATTCACAGTGGGGTTAAAAAGCACCTCTGTGATCAGTGTGGGTCATCCTTCACCACTGCATGGAAGCTTAAAACACACAAACGAGTCCACACAGGAGAGAAACCACACAAGTGCAGACACTGTGAGAGAAGCTTCTCACAGTCAGGTCATCGTAACATTCATGAACGTGGACACATGGAAGGAAACTACAGCTGTGACCAGTGTGACAAGAGCTTCAGGAATCTCAGTTCATACTCTGCACACAAACGATCCCACGTTACTAATAAACTGTTTCACTGTTACCAATGTGCCCAAACATTCACCTCATTGTCTGCTCTGTGCAAACATCAGCGCGATCACTCAGGGCTGAAATCACTCCCATCACTGGATCACAGTGAATCTGAAGACACAGAAAGATCCTCTGGTTTCTGTGTCAGACTCAAAAAGCTTGAGATCAGGCTCCACAGAGTTCAGATAGAATCATTTAAACTTGTGTTGAACTGAACTGGTTGCTGGGCTGAACTTCTACATAATACAGATCTACATGGGATCTTCTTTTCTGTTTTACTGAGTCAGTTTTGTCCTTTTTTCTCTGTCCTGGTTTTGCTCGTCTGTAAATGATTGAAACTCAGTCAAATAGTTCATTGTTCTCCAGCAAAACGTTTTGGAAACTCATGTTTAACCTTTAAAACTCTGACATGTTTTAGCACACAAGGCTTCATCGGGGAGTTCACTCATGATTGGACCATGAGAACAAAGGTTTTTAGTTCTTTCAAAGAGAGTCTTGGAGATGTTTGATGTTTCTGTTTTTCTGAAACCACCTGAAAGAAAAACTATTTTTCTTGCTTTATGTAGTGTGGAAGTTTTTAATGTTTCTTCATCTGTGATGTTCTTGAATGTGTTCACGTGAAGATGGTATAAATAAACTGTCCTTTCAGCTTTAGCTCCTAATTTATTCATTATTTATGGATGTAGCACAGCAGCCGTCTCTTGATTAACACATGGAGGGCTCGGGATCTGATGGTGTCGTCTCCCTAATTTGCCCACTCAGTAAATCTCACTCATGGCCAAGAAATTGAAATAAACCTTGTTTCCCTGCTGGATAGTGATCCACTGTAACTCTGCTCCTCCTTCCTGTTTAGGATTTCTGTGGCTGAAGTAAAATTCCCTCCATCCATCACTTATCCCAGCTAACCCAAAGTGAAATAAAGTTTTGCTGGTCTTAAAAAAGCATTACAATAATGGGCATTACCAATGCAAACTGAATGATACAGAAGATGAAAGAAGAGACTTTGATCAGTTAATAAAGCTCATGATCTGGATTCATTGTGGCTGCTACACAGATACTTCTGGGTCACTTCTCTCAGTTAGGAACCTTCCTCACCAAACTGACTGTTGGACCACACCCCTGGTTTCATGAGAAATTGTTTCAGCCATGATTTCTCTTCCTGTATTTCAGAGTAAAGACTGAAGTGACAAATGGAAGCATGTTTAAAAACACAATGTGAGAGAGACGTTGAGGTCCTTAGAAGTTACCCTGGGTTTTTCTGTCACCCTGCTAGATGTTACACACCTTGTTATTGGACTGATTTCTACTGCTGGACTACTCCTGCGGAGAGTAACAATACTCTTACTAATTAGCTCCCTTTCACACCTTTGGGGATATTTATTTCTGTGTTTGCAGCGCTGTGAGCCAGAACAGCGAGAGAAAAATCTGCAACAGCGACGAGCCGAATGCTTACGTGAATCGCAGCAGCTGCACATGTGCTACGCTGAATTAGAGGATATCTTTGCTCTGGATTTCTATTTCTACTTTTTCATTTCTATATGATTCTTCTTGCATCTAAACAAAGATGATTCAATTTGCTAAATGTTGATGGCTCTTCGTGCTCAGGTGTAAATGAGACGTAATATTTGCTCTTGGTTTGGTTCTCCTGTACAGAACCTTGCAGTACAACAGAAACCTAAAAACATTATTTGTAGTTGTTATTCTTAGTTGTTCTGCTGCCTAAATACCACAGGGTCTGATTATGAAGTTATTGAGCTGCACATACGTTACGCTCTGCTTAAGTTCGAGGTCACAGCGTCTGTAGAGCAGCTGGAACATAATGAAGTCTACAAGGTTAAAGTTTTCTCTTCAGTTATTGTTCTTTCTGCTACTTGGTTTGATGGATCTGAGAGCTTTTGTTTTTATTATTGTTATTATAATTATCATGAATATTTTACTCTCTAGAAGCTTTAAAATAGTGTTTGTGTTTGAAAAAATTGATTTAAGAATTGAACAGAAACATCTGTCCTTCTGAAAATCGCCCAAAGGCACGGAGACAAAGTCAAAGGATGCAACCTGTAACTTTCTCTTCCTTCATGTCAGGACCATCATCCATGATTTATATAAAATGCATATAGCAACAGTAGCACTTTAGTTTGGACTTTATGATTTCTGTAACTGGAAAATATTATTTTGTTTAAAAGGGCGACATTAACATTAAAATAAATGAAAGAAGCTTCGGCTGAGAGCTTCATGCAGTCATCATCAGCAGCTCATAGCAGTCACAGCTCTTTGTTACGCAGCTTTGCAGGAATTAAAGTGGCTGAAGTGTCAGAGTTTGTGTGAGAAGCTGCTTCATGGACAGCTGTACACACGTCTTTATTATTTCTTCATAAATCAAACACACAGGTTTGTCTGCAGATGATTTAAAGTGTGTCGTTGTGCAGTTAAAGCTGTTTGTGTGACGCCCTGACCTCCTGGGAATGAAACAGCCAATCAGATCCATCAGAGAGAGAGCAGGAAGTGTTGTGTGTTTGTGACAGAACAAGGAAACAGTGATGATGATGAACATAAAGGTCCTCTGATGTTTCCTGTTACAGTAACGCTTGTTCATCTGTTGCTCTCCTACACTTTCCTATAAATAAAGGAGAAAAAGTCCGTTTAGTTTCATTTCCTACAGCTCAGAGTTACACTTCACATTCCTGCTGTCACATCAAAAAGCTTCACTTTGGTCCAACATCTACATGTTAACATGAAACACAGACAGACTCAGAACATCTGGAACATCTGCACTTTGACCCAAACTGTTATAGCAGGATATTTTCTACATATTTCTTATGTTGGACCTGTTTGAACTGTAAACGACCTGTAATCATCTGTAAATGGTGTGAGACACACTGAGGCCACCTACAGGGCAGCTGGGGAACAGCAGGGATCTGAAATCATATGAGACGTTAGTGAGTGAGAAGAACAAATGGACTTAAGATGGCTCGAAGTGATCAAAGTTGATCTAAAACAGAAGATGAATCCACTGATTCTTTGTAAAGTTCATCTGCTGCTCACATGAATCCATGAAAGATTTATTTCACTGAATGTTTCTTCAAAGCTCATTTCAACCTGTTGAAGTCATGAATGAAAGTGCAGACTGAGACTGGATCACATGATGTTTGAGGTGTGTCATGTGACATGTCCAGTATTGTCACACATGTCTAGATTGTCCCTGATATCATAACTGCTCAAACACTGATGATTATATTTGAAGAATTATTCCTGATGGCAGCAAAGTTTGAATGGAGCTCTCTGTCTGTGCTGATTTGTCGCCCTCTGGAGGTCAAAGCATAAACTGCATGATGTCACTGTAACCACCACAGTGACAGGAAGTGTTTTTAAATGATGAAATATGTCAGTGATGCTGATAGTGTGTTCATCACAGACGTTCAGGCTTCGTGTTGACATGAATCAAAGTGAAAGCAGAGAAACTGGAATGAATCAGGTGTTTTTACCTGGTGTAAATGGCAACACATTAAAGGTGTATAGACAGTAGAGATGTTTTAAAAATCTTAACAGTTCAGTAGCAGCGCCTCGCTCGTCACTTCTCACGGTAGATGACTTTAAACTATGGCCCGATGTTAGCTACATCCACATTATTAATGACTTGTATTTTCCGAAGGCGTTGTTGGCGAGGAATTGTGTAATTATAAGAGCACCGAGGCGTATAATTACCTGCACAGCAACAACATTGATAAAGTACTGCTCAACAAACAAGACGACTTTATTTTTCTTAAAGCACCTGTAGAGCCGAGCCAGAACGCTAATCAGGCTAAACACTTAGCATGGCTAATGCTAAGAGAAAGTGGAGTAGTGGAGACAGTCGGCTGTTCCTGTATCGCCGGATTAGGGAGATCATGTAGTCATGCTGCTGTTCTGTGGAGGGTATTTCACTTATCTGGATATCACAATGTTTAAATGACTGAAACAGAAACACTGGACTGGTCAAAGGCTGACTGGGGAGTCACGCTACTGCCATCCAGCCACAGGGGACTGTCCTCTCCCCCTTCCTCTTCACCCTCTACACCACAGACTTCAGCCACTGCACAGAGACCTGCCATCTTCAGAAGTTTTCTGATGACTCTGCGGTGGTTGGATGCATCAGCAGGGATGATGAGACAGAGTACCGGGCTGTGGTCGACTCCTTTGTCACGTGGTGTGAGCAGAATCATCTGCAGCTCAACGTGGCAAAGACCAAGGAACTGATCGTGGACTTCAGGAAGACCAGGAAACACTTGACCCCTATTTCAATCCAGGGGGTCAGTGTTGACATTGTGGAGGACTATAAATACCTTGGAGTACACATTGACAATAAACTGGACTGGGCTAAAAACACCACAGCACTTTACAGGAAGGGCCAGAGTCGTCTCTATTTTTTGAGGCGACTGAGGTCCTTCAACATCTGCCAGAAAATGCTGAGGATTTTCTATGAGTCTGTTGTGGCCAGTGCGATCCTCTATGCTGTTGCATGCTGGGGGAGCAGGCTGAGGGTCGCAGATGCCAACAGACTTAATAAACTGATCCGTAAGGCCAGCAATGTTGTGGGGATGGAGCTGGACTCCCCCTCAAGGTGGTGTCGGAGAGGCGGATGCTGTCCAAGATAAAGACTATGTTGGATGACACCTCCCACCCACTCCATGACATGTTGGTCAGTCACAGGAGCTCGTTCAGTGAGAGACTGAGATTACCGAAAAGCACCACTGAACGACACAGGAAATCATTCCTGCCTGTGGCCGTCTCCCTGTACAACGCATCCACTTAACACACTGTTTACTGCTACAGCTACACATGTTTCTTTTCCAACTATTTATTTATGAGTGACTTATGTATGTATGTATGAATATATATGTATATATTGTACTATTCTTAGTTAGCGTATTGTCTGTCTTGTCTTAATGTTGGTTTAAAATGGAGCACTGTAACAAAAAATAATTTCCCCCAGGGATCAATAAAGTATTCTGATTCTGATTACATGGAGTACTGTTTACTGTTTACATGTCAATGCCACTCGTTAACTTTGTGTGGGCTGTATGCTGCACAATAACAGGTTAAATACAAAACTGTATTTGAAGACACCTGTAGCACTGCCTCAGTTCTGGATGTTTCCACAGACTCCTCTGTGCACCTAAAGAAAAGGTCAAAGGTGTTGAAAATCTCCCAATTCTTTGAATCTTTGGGCTGAAGGAAGGACAGTACTCGGTGTATAAATGCTCAATCAACAATCATTTATTTCCATACAATTCAACACTTAAGAGCATAAGAACCATCATGATGGGGAGACCTGCCTGCAGAGGGTCACAGCAAGTCTCAAAGTGGTGACGGGTTACACAGCCTCTTATAGCTTCTAGCGGCCCCCACCTAGTCGTAAAAGCCTAAACATTCACATTCTTTCTCTCTTACGGCGCCTAAGTTATGACCTCGGCTCCTTGTCTTTCTGCTCTCTGTAAGGTGGGGGTATGGAATGTGGTCTGTCTCTTCTATTATCGGCACAAGGTCCTCTGCACACAACATTCTCTTCATGATTCAGCAGTATGACATGTCAAGAAACAGTGTAACACATTCAACAGTGTCGAGTAATACAGGTCAATCCAATAGATCTAATGATTTTCACACTCTTTTAAGTCAGAAGTATAATGCAAACTAAAACTACATACTGATCACACACTCTATATTAAAGGCAAGGCAAGGCAAGTTTATTTGTATAGCACAATTCAACAACAAAGTGATTCAAAGTGCTTTACAGAGACATTAGAAACAAAAACAAATAAAAAGCATGATTTAAAATTGATTAAAACAAGCAAACAAACTAACTAACTAATTAACAAACAAACAAACAAAACAGTATATAAAATCAAAACAGATAAAATCAGAACAGTAGATAAAATCAGTAGTTAAATGTAAGTTTTGAAATTTAAGCTTAAAAGTGTGGATTTGGTGCTTTATTCAAATGCAGCTGAGAACAGGTGAGTCTTCAACCTGGATTTAAATAAACTGAGTGTTTCAGCTGATCTGAGGCTTTCTGGGAGTTTGTTCCAGATATAAGGAGCATAAAAGCTGAATGCAGCTTCTCCGTGTCTGGTTCTGACTCTGGGAACTGATAAAAGACCGGATCCAGATGACCTGAGTGATCTGGAAGGTTCATACTGGGTCAGGAGGTCACTGATGTATTTTGGTCCTAATCCATTCAGAGCTTTATAGACCAGCATCAGAACTTTGAAGTCTATCCTCTGACGGACAGGCAGCCAGTGTAAAGACCTCAGAGCTGGACTGATGTGGTTCACTTTTTTGGTCTTAGTGAGGACTCGAGCAGCAGAGTTCTGAATGAGCTGTAGTTGTCTGACTGATTTTTTAGGTAGACCTGTAAAGATGCTGTTACAGTAATCAAGCCTACTAAAGATGAATGCATGGACTAGTTTTTCCAGGTCCTGTTGAGACATCAGATCTTTTATCCTTGAAATATTCTTGAGGTGATAGTAAGCTGACTTTGTTATTGTCTTAATGTGTTTTTCTAAGTTTAGGTCTGCATCCATCACTACACCCAAATTTCTCGCCTGGTTTGTGGTTTTTAGATGTATAGATTGAAGTTCTCTGGTGACCTGTAATCGTTTTTCTTTGGCGCCAAAGACTATTACCTCAGTTTTGTTTTTGTTTAGCTGGAGAAAATTGTGGCACAACCAGTCATTGATTTCCTCAATGCATTTACCAAGAGCCTGCACAGGGCCTTGGTCTCCTGGTGACATTGTGATATATATTTGTGTGTCATCTGCATAGCTGTGATAGTTTATTTTGTTGTTGTTTATAATCTGTGCCAGTGGGAGCATGTAAATGTTAAACAGAAGGGGTCCCAAGATGGAACCTTGGGGAACTCCACATGTGATACTTGTCTGCTCAGATGTGAAGTTACCTATTGATACAAAGTATTTCCTGTTTTCTAAGTATGTTTTGAACCAGTTTAGTACAGTTCCTGAGAGACCTGTCCAGTTCTCCAGTCGTTTGAGTAATATGTTGTGGTCAACTGTATCAAATGCTGCACTGAGATCAAGTAAAACTAAGACTGACATTTTTCCACTCTCTGTATTCAGACATATGTCATTAAACACTTTGGTCAGAGCGGTTTCAGTGCTGTGGTTCTGTCTAAAACCTGACTGGAAGGCATCGTAGCAATTATTCTGTTTTAAGAAGTAATTGAGCTGTTGAGCTGCCTGTAGTTGTTCATTTGTGTCTTGTCAAGATTGTCCTTTTTCAGTATAGGTTTAATTACAGCAGTTTTTAGTGGTTCTGGAAACACACCTGATAATAAAGAAAAGTTGACGATCTGTAACAGGTCTGGCTCTAAAGTCTTTGAGACCTTTTTGAAAAAACTTGTTGGCAGGACATCTAAACAGCAGCAGGAGGAGTTCAGTTGACCTAAGATGTCCTCCAGGTCTTTGCTGTTAATAGGTTGAAACTGTTTCATGGTGTTTAAACAGTTTTTTGGTGGACACAGTACATATCCTGGATCTGCTGTTGATGTACCAATTGCTTGTCTAATTTTTTGGATTTTTTCTGTGAAGAATTTGGCAAAGTCATTGCAGGCCATGGTCGAATGAAGTTCAGCTGCCACTGGCACAGGAGGGTTCGTTAGCCTGTCAACTGTAGAAAATAAGACCCGAGCATTATGGCTGTTTTTAGTGATGATGTCAGAGAAGTAGGACCTCCTTGCATTCCTCAGTTGTAAATTATAATTGTAAAGTTTCTCTTTATAAATGTCATAATGAACCTGGAGGTTTGTTTTTCTCCATCTGCGCTCAGCTTTCCTACACTCTCTTTTTTCTTTTTTCACCAGTGTGGAGTTTCTCCATGGAGACTTTTTCCTTCCAGAGATAACCTTCACCTTAATGGGAGCAATAGTGTCCATTACATTTAACATGTTAGCATTGAAGCTATTGACGAGCTCATTGACTGACCCTCTGGACAGGTCAGGTGTTAATGGGAAGACCTGGTTAAAAATTGCACTACTGTGTTCAGTTATACACCGTTTTGTGATCACTGTTGTTGATATATTTGTGTGGGCTGAGATTTTACTTTCAAAGAAAACACAGTAATGATCAGACACGCCCACATCAGACACAGTAACCTTTGAAATGCTCAGGCCTTTGGAGATCAGTAGGTCAAGAGTGTGTCCTCTATTATGTGTGGCCTCTGTTACATGCTGAGTCAGCCCAAAGTTGCCCAGAGTGTTACTCAGGTCTTTAGTCCCTTTGTCCTGAGGGTTGTCCACATGGATGTTAAAATCCCCAGCAATAATTACACAGTCAAAATCAACACAGATCACAGACAGCAGTTCACTGAGGTCATTAAAAAAGTCTGTGCAGTATTTGGGAGGCCTGTAAACATTAAGAAACACAAGTTTGGATGGGGCCTTCAGCTGTAAAGCCACATATTCAAAAGACTGAAAACTTCCAGGAGATAGCTGCTTACATTGAAATGATTCATTAAATAAGACAGGGTATAATATGATTTACAGCAGTATCAACTACTTTGATTACATATATAAGGTAACATATGATAACCGAATAATCTCACAAAGGTCAGCAGCACATGTAGTTGGGACAATTCTTCAGTCGCACAAACTACACAATCATTTTCCTCCAATGACGACTTTTCACTTGCAGAAATGGTCCTGTGTGATTTCCAGGCTGTGATATAAAAACTAGTTCCTAATGGCAGCGACTCACTCAGTAAACATGTGTTTCCTTCACCAACCTCACACACAGATCCAATAAGATCAGGAAGTGGGCAGTATAGTACAATATGTGTTATTCTGTGCTGCACTGCCCAAACTAAAGATCTGCTGAAGTGTTGGAAATGATCCAGATGTTTATTTTGGACGATACAGCAGAAGATCAGACATGAAAGTGGAGATAACACAGAAGACCTGCAGCAAAGGTCAGAGGTCAGACTGGGCCCTGGATTCAACAATGAGCCAATGATCATCAAGCAGTGACTAAAGCAGAGCCCTGACGTTCTGACATTCATCACACAGTCAGAACAAATGTCTGCTGATGACTTCATCTCATGAAACGACTGATAGATGTCAGTTCATTGATCAGCTGAGCTGCTGATCTTCATCGTCACAGAAACATTCAGCTTGTTTCAATCAGTAAATAACTCCCACTACTCCCAGTTTGAACTGTTCCCACTCAAACTGCTGTGAGAACAATGATCATTGTAGAACTTCACAAACATCACGTGTTGTTTTCCACATGTAAGATCAGCAAACACACAGAAACTTCCTGTTGCCACACACGGCCTCTAAAATCTCTTCCACGCTTTCTGTCTGAAGTCCACTCTCTGTGTCGGATCCACAGGAAACAACAAGATCTTATTAACATGGTTTTCAATGTGTCTCCTTCCAAAAAGTCCAACCAATGAACAAATGTGTGTATTTGTGGAGGCCGAACAAAAGCATGACACATTTCTCTGTTTCTATAAACTGGAGTCAAACACAAACATGAAGAGTTTCACTGACAGACTCCAAAATGCCCCCACAGTGGATCAAAGGGAAATCCTACAGTGTGGCCAGAGACTCTTAATGGCTCCAACATCAACACATCCACAATGTTGGATCCAGTTCTGCCTCACAGAGTTACTAAGACACACCCTCTGCCAGCATCACAACAGCTCCACCTGCTCCACCTGCCTCCTCAGCATCTGTACACCTGAAGAGAAAAGAAAGGCTCCAACAGCTCAAATCTACAAAGGATTCATGAAGTTTCATCCAACAATAACATGTTTGCCTTCCACAGTGTGCTGTTAGACACCACTGTACCTCTGCCATTTCAAAAAGAGCAGCTTGGGAACATTTTGGCTCCAAACACTTTGTGTTTAAGTTCTTTGTTTTCTTTGTGAAGCCGACAACATCTGGAGCTTTGTGACTCATAGAAACATCATTTTGTTCTTTAGATGACAGCAGATTGGGACTGAATAATCAATCACTATCAAACCAATAAAGACAAACATGCTGATTTTACAGGAACTTTGTTGGAGAAGCTGCAAAGACATGAAACTGGTGGAGATCCCAAACCAGTTGATAGTGCTGGTTATTCCAAATAAAGCTGTTTCCCTTTGAGATGAAATGACTTTCTGTCCTGATATATAATAAAGATGTTGTTGTTTTTGAGCCCCTGTATTAAAAGTAGTTTAAAGTCAGCTTGAGTTTGATGTCTTTATGTCAAAGCTGCTCATGATGTTGAGCTGCTGATGGAATAAAAACAATATAAAAGCATGTAGTCCAGACTTAAATGTAGCCTGTTGTTAGCTGAGGTCCACACACAGTGTTTGACAGTGTAAAGTGTGTGAAAGGGCTGCTGGTGGAGCTCACTAGGATGAGCAGGTGACCACGAGGTGGAGAGCAGCTGGCCTGGCTTTGACCCGGGCCACGCCCCCTTTCTCTCTGCTTTGCTGTCACTTATCTTCACTGCTCTGTCCAATAAAGCTGAAAAAGGCCCCGAATCAAAGAAATCTGCTGCAGCCTCTGAAATGTCTTCTGTTTCCTTCCCGACGGCTTTTTCACCGTCAGCCCATCAGACAGTCCAGCAGCATTTATGATGATGTCATGATGTTGAAGAGGCTGCTACGGTGGCCTCCCATGACCCCCAGCCTCATCACAGCTGAGATGCAGACATTTGAAAACATTCAGCAGACAACTGAATAACAGTCCAACACAACAGTCTGTGTGCAGACACACACTGACCTTTCATATAGTCAAACACAGCTGGTTGAGTCATTTCTCTGTGAGTCTAAAGTGAATCTAGTATTTGAAAGTCCACTTCCTGTATTTGTTGTTGAAGACTTCTTCAGCTTCTTCTCAAGGACATCAGCTGCTTGTTTGGCAGCAGAGGCAGTTAAGAAGCTTCCTGAAAAACACTGAACAGTGAGTTCACTGTGGCATATGACAGATTCAGCTTTCTGTGTGCAAATGTGTCTGTGTCGACCTTTCAAATGCTGTTGAATCCAAAACATCAGCGGCTCCTCGGCTGCTCACTTCATGCACTTCTGTCTGTGTGACAGTCCAATGACATCACAGCTGTTTCCAGCCCCAGTGTCTCAGGACTGGACACCTTTAAACATGTCGAGGATCAAACAGCCGTCATGTATCTGTAGCAACAACATCATTGAATCTAGAACAACTGGAGCCAAACCAGTGGCTCTGCTGGGATCACTGGTGAGCCAACACTTCCTTGTTGATGCAGATTTCAGGGCTTCCTTTTGCTCCTCCGTTATAACTGTTCTCTCTTCTCAACACATGATGACACAAAGGAATCAGCAGTGACAAAGATGATGCTGAAGAGAAGCACACACTTCACACATATAACAGAGCAGTGCAGTTACACACACCTCTGCTCGACATCAGGCCTCAAACAAAGACACAAAACACTAACTTGACTCTAAACAGAAGAAACGAGCAGCTGTTTCTGTTCTGTGCTTATTTATATTTGACACACATGCTTCTCTTTGTGCAAACACACATCGCACTATAAGGGTAACCTCGCACACAATGATTGGACAGCACAGTGATGATGCTGGGAGATCCTATACGCAGCAACACAGAAACACTGAGAACTTTAAACAATGATGGAAAGTGTTATAAATGACTTGTTGGCCTCTGATCTGTCACAAACAGCTGAAACGTGTCTCTCATGAGTCACATGAAGGTTTTTGACAGAAAGGACAAAAAGTAGCTGCAGTCAGTTTGTGTCATTTTTATATTTATTCATCTGGGAGAAAAATCTGAGGGACATTAAAATGTGTTTTCAACAGAGACAAGAACATGAATATAACAGAACAGGTAAATGAACATGTTTCAAGTAAACAGCTGGACTGATCAGGTCCAAACACAGAGTGATAAACTTGTCAAACAGCTGTCATATCTTTATATAGAAGCTCTTTATAAATGCTGCTCACTGCAGTCTGTTTACTAATAATGTCAAAGTGTTAGAAACACAGAAACATCAGAATGGTCTTTGTTCACAGAAACCTGTCTGGGATCCTTTGTTGTTCTTTTGATGCAGAGTTACATTATAAATATAAAGAGTTATTTCAGAGTCTCATCAGTTTTCCTGCATGTCTTTATTTAACACATCAGCAGGGCTGAAGCTCTCATGTTAAACACACACTGATCTATGGACACGTTCATGTGTTTCTAACAGAACCAGGCTGTTATCAGCCTGCACTAACATTATGTCACACACACTGAATGTAACAGTGACAGTTTACATCATCACACAATCAGCTGTGATTGTTTCACTGTCATCAAACGAGTCAACAGGAAGTAGAATCAATAGAAACCAATCATTTCCTGACAGCATGTCTGATGGAAATAAGTGCAGATTATGTATGAAGTCTAACTGCACACAGTAACTGTGTTACAATAAGGACTTAACAGCGCCCTCTGCTGGAGTGTTTCAGTACTGCGTTAACTAGAATACACCACCTCCTCCTCACACCACCTGCTACAGCTCTACTCTTCTATGACTACAGTCATCCACAGCACTGATGTGAGGTCACATGGTTCATATGTAAGGAGCACAGCTGACCTCAGGTCAGTTTAATGACTGTGAGCAGCAGCTGTGTTATTGTCACTGTGACAGGGAGACACTCTCAGACACAGCGCTCATGTCAGCTTGTTCTCATGCAGGAGGATCAGGAGCTCCATGTTTGTCTTTCTGTTTGAATCATGATGTGTTTGTGCCATCAGAGTCTGTCATGAGTACTCAGGGTTTCACAGCAGCTCTTCTGGATGCTGACGAGGACTCCAACCTCATGTTTCACCTCTCTGAGCTTCTGATGTCTGTGAACACTCGTGTTTCTTCTCTGGGCTCATCTGGACAAAAACACCTTTCTGTGTTTGGCTGCAGCCTCATTCTGACTGACAGGAAGTGTGTTATCCATGAGCTGCACTTCTGTCAGGAAGTTTCCTGCTGTGTTTCCTGTCTGTGGACAAACACGAGTGTTCCAGCTGAGGACTTGCTTCCTTCCACCTGTCCATACAGGACATCACGCTGTCTGCAGCTCTGTAAATGCAGCTCCAGGTCCTTCCACGTGCTGCTCTGTATTTGTGCAGTTTGTAGTGTGTCCTGGGAAACGTAGCACACATGGTGTTCTTCTGCTGTTTCCTCCTTTCACTGAGTGTGAAACACTGACGCTGTGCTGTTGTTCACAGAGGGGAGCTGATTCTAGCTGCAGCTGGACTCTGTCATCTAACTGAATGTGTTGGTGCTGATCACGGGGCTCTGAGGGGGGAGCAGCAGGAGGACTCTGGATGCTGACGTCAGTGTATCTGTGGAAGCTCCCACAGCGTGTCTGTCATTCAATATTGTGCTGTATATTGTATCTATGCAAAGATGAACAGACTGTGTGTTCACTGGTCTCTGTGCTGCAGCTCTGATGTCATCATCACTCCCTCCTCCACCCTCAGCAGTCCCAGCATGCTGCTGTGGTGCACCCCACCCTCACTCTACACCTGAGCCACAGACCACACCCTCCACCTCAATATACACCACAGTTTTCTCTGCTGTGGAAATGAGATCAGGAGGAAATCATCATTATTATTATTTAATAAACGCTCACATTAATGTGGGCTTATTTGTTTCATATTAGAAACATTAGTTGAGTGTTTTTAGTATAAAATGGTCAAAGTCCCTCTTTTTGCTCCTCCCCTCACCTGTGGATGGGCGGTGCTGTTACCGTGGTGACAGCTTGGATGTGTTTCAGTCCTGCCTGGTTATCACTGCAGGAATCTTTCACATTTATTACAGGTAATAACTCTGATTTTTCTGTGTATTATGAACCAAATGTATCCTGATACACACAGAGATGGATGAGCAGAGGTTTTTTTTTGCAGTTTATGTAGTTACTATGGACTTAATGCACACATATTATTAAAATTAGGGCTATAACAGTTGTATTGATGTATAGCAACTTGAAATGCTCCCACAAATGGCTCCACAGCATGTAAAAATATAACAAAAGCTCTGGCGGACTTGGTTCTGTGGTCAGTCTTAAAGGGTGAAGTTAAACTCTGTAATCTTCACTGTGTCACAGAGTTCAGTGAGTCCCGTTATTCACAGTATCAATCAGATCATCAGAGAACAGCTGATCAGCAATCAGTGGTGCCAACAGCGCCTCCTGTGGTGAGAGGATGCAATAATGCAATGTAGCATTTTTCCACTCAACACTTGCAGTCATGGAAACTGTCTGTTGGATCTGTGTGACGTTGCTTTCTTGGTTAGAGTTCCTCACAAATGTCCAGATGATTCTTCTAATGAGGCGTCGACCATGTTTGCAGCTCTTTGGAAGAAAACGTCGCCCTTTGCCATCCTTACTTTTCTTTGACTTCTTCAAATGCAGCTGAACTCCAGCTGGTATTTTCTTGGACTTTGCAGCTGTTTCTGGTCATCAGTTCATTCCTGCAAACCTCTGAAGCTGAACAACAATGATGCTGCATTGCTGGCTGATCCCAAAAGGTTGATTCTGTTCATCTGGACCTTTTCAGAAACGTTTGCTCACTGATCAGGTGACTTCTTCAGTCTCAGCTGACTGCAGCTTTACAAGCTTACAAACAGCACATTTGCACAATGACTGAAAGCAGCAGCACCTGATATATATGATACTAATATAATACATATACATATATAATCCATACTAATGATGAAGGAACTGAGCTCACAGTCCATTGTTCATTCAGTGAACTACTCAGTTTATTTTGGGCCTCAGAAATGCTCACTCTGTTTGTACATCACTGTCAGCAATAGACTCATTCTGCTGTGTGGACAGGAACACATGTGACATCACTTCCTGTTTGTTTGTGACTGAAGAGGAAGAAGTTTACAAGGAATCATTTAGAAGAGTTTC